>NW_027250819.1:0-98398 GCF_044704955.1 Pristiophorus japonicus | reverse complement strand
CAGCGAGAAGCGGGAGGTCGGGGAGGAGCGGGAGGCCCAGGGGTCGGGGAGTAGCGGGAGGCCCAGGTGTCAGCGAGGAGCGGGAGGTCGGGGAGGTGCGGGAGGCCCGGGGGTGAGCGAGGAGCGGGAGGTCGGGGAGGAGCAGGAGGCCCGGGGGTCAGCGAGGAGCGGGAGGTCGGGGAGTAGCGGGAGGCCCAGGGGTCAGCGAGGAGCGGGAGGTCGGGGAGGAGTGGGAGGCCCGGGGGTCGGGGAGGTGCGGGAGGTCGGGGAGGTGCGGGAGGCCCGGGGGTCAGCGAGGAGCGGGAGGTCGTGGAGTAGCGGGAGGCCCGGAGGTCAGCGAGAAGCGGGAGGTCGGGGAGGAGCGGGAGGCCCAGGGGTCGGGGAGTAGCGGGAGGCCCAGGTGTCAGCGAGGAGCGGGAGGTCGGGGAGGTGCGGGAGGCCCGGGGGTGAGCGAGGAGCGGGAGGTCGGGGAGGAGCGGGAGGCCCGGGGATCAGCGAGGAGCGGGAGGTCGGGGAGTAGCGGGAGGCCCGGGGGTCGGGGAGTAGCGGGAGGCCCAGGGGTCAGCGAGGAGCGGGAGGTCGGGGAGGAGCGGGAGGCCCGGGGGTCGGGGAGTAGCGGGAGGCCCAGGGGTCAGCGAGGAGCGGGAGGTCGGGGAGGAGCGGGAGGCCCGGGGGTCGGGGAGGAGCGTGAGACCCAGGGGTCAGCGAGGAGCGGGAGGTCGGGGAGGTGCGGGAGGCCCAGGGGTCAGCGAGGAGCAGGAGGTCGGGGAGGAGCGGGAGGCCCGGGGGTCAGCGAGGAGCGGGAGGTCGGGGAGGAGCGGGAGGCCCGGGGGTCAGCGAGGAGCGGGAGGTCGGGGAGGTGCGGGAGGCCCGGGGGTCAGCGAGGAGCGGGAGGTCGGGGAGGAGCGGGAGGCCCGGGGGTCAGCGAGGAGCGGGAGGTCGGGGAGGAGCGGGAGGCCCGGGGGTCGGGGAATAGCGGGAGGCCCAGGGGTCAGCGAGGAGCGGGAGGTCGGGGAGGAGCGGGAGGACCGGGGGTCGGGGAGGAGCGGGAGGTCGGGGAGGAGCGGGAGGCCCAGGGGTCGGGGAGGAGCGGGAGGCCGGGGGTCGGGGAGGAGCGGGAGGTCGGGGAGGTGCGGGAGGCCCGGGGGTCGGGGAGGTGCGCGAGGCCCGGGGGTCGGGGAGGTGCGGGAGGCCCGGGGGTCGGGGAGGAGCGGGAGGTCGGGGAGGTGCGGGAGGCCCGGGGGTCGGGGAGGTGCGCGAGGCCCGGGGGTCGGGGAGGAGCGGGAGGCCCGGGGGTCGGGGAGGAGCGGGAGGTCGGGGAGGTGCGGGAGGCCCGGGGGTCGGGGAGGAGCGGGAGGCCCGGGGGTCGGGGAGGAGCGGGAGGTCGGGGAGGTGCGGGAGGCCCGGGGGTCGGGGAGGTGCGCGAGGCCCGGGGGTCGGGGAGGTGCGGGAGGCCCGGGGGTCGGGGAGTAGCGGGAGGCCCAGGGGTCAGCGAGGAGCGGGAGGTCGGGGAGAAGCGGGAGGTCCGGGGTTCGGGGAGAAGCGGGAGGTCAGTGAGGAGCGGGAGGTCGGGGAGGAGCGGGAGGCCCGGGGGTCGGCGAGGAGTGCGAGGTCAGGGAGGAGCGGGAGGCCCGGGGGTCAGCGAGGAGCGGGAGGTCGGGGAGGTGCGGGAGGCCCGGGGGTCGGGGAGGTGCGGGAGGCCCGGGGGCCGGGGAGGTGCGGGAGGCCCAGGGGTCAGCGAGGTGCGGGAGGTCGGGGAGGTGCGGGAGGCCCGGGGGTCGGGGAGGTGCGGGAGGCCCGGGGGTCGGGGAGGTGCGGGAGGCCGGGGGTCGGGGAGTAGCGGGAGGCCCGGGGGCCGGGGAGGTGCGGGAGGCCCAGGGGTCAGCGAGGAGCGGGAGGTCGGGGAGGTGCGGGAGGCCCGGGGGTCAGCGAGGAGTGGGAGGTCAGGGAGGAGCGGAAGGCCCGGGGGTCGGCGAGGAGCGCGAGGTCAGGGAGGAGCGGGAGGCCCAGGGGTCGGGGAGTAGCGGGAGGCCCGGGGGTCAGGGAGTAGCGGGAGGCCCAGGGGTCGGCGAGGAGCGGGAGGTCGGGGAGGAGTGGGAGGCCCGGGGGTCGGGGAGGTGCGGGAGGTCGGGGAGGTGCGGGAGGCCCGGGGGTCAGCGAGTAGCGGGAGGTCGGGGAGTAGCGGGAGGCCCGGGGGTCAGCGAGAAGCGGGAGGTCGGGGAGGAGCGGGAGACCCGGGGGTCGGGGAGTAGCGGGAGGCCCAGGTGTCAGCGAGGAGCGGGAGGTCGGGGAGGTGCGGGAGGCCCAGGGGTCAGCGAGGAGCGGGAGGCCCGGGGGTCAGCGAGGAGCGGGAGGTCGGGGAGGAGTGGGAGGCCCAGGGGTCAGCGAGGAGCGGGAGGTCGGGGAGGAGCGGGAGGCCCGGGGTTCGGGGAGAAGCGGGAGGTCAGTGAAGAGCGGGAGGTCGGGGAGGAGCGGGAGGCCCGGGGGTCGGCGAGGAGCGCGAGGTCAGGGAGGAGCGGGAGGCCCGGGGGTCAGCGAGGAGTGGGAGGTCAGGGAGGAGCGGAAGGCCCGGGGGTCGGCGAGGAGCGCGAGGTCAGGGAGGAGCGGGAGGCCCGGGGGTCGGGGAGTAGCGGGAGGCCCGGGGGTCAGGGAGTAGCGGGAGGCCCAGGGGTCAGCGAGGAGCGGGAGGTCGGGGAGGAGTGGGAGGCCCGGGGGTCGGGGAGGTGCGGGAGGTCGGGGAGGTGCGGGAGGCCCGGGGGTCAGCGAGGAGCGGGAGGTCGGGGAGTAGCGGGAGGCCCGGGGGTCAGCGAGAAGCGGGAGGTCGGGGAGGAGCGGGAGACCCGGTGGTCGGGGAGTAGCGGGAGGCCCAGGTGTCAGCGAGGAGCGGGAGGTGCGGGAGGCCCGGGGGTCAGCGAGGAGCGGGAGGTCGGGGAGGAGCGGGAGGCCCGGGGGTCAGCGAGGAGCGGGAGGTCGGGGAGGAGTGGGAGGCCCAGGGTTCAGCGAGGAGCGGGAGGTCGGGGAGGAGCGGGAGGCCCGGGGGTCGGGGAGTAGCAGGAGGCCCAGGGGTCAGCGAGGAGTGGGAGGTCAGGGAGGAGCGGGAGGCCCGGGGGTCAGCGAGGAGCGGGAGGTCGGGGAGGAGCGGGAGGCCCGGGGGTCGGGGAGTAGCGGGAGGCCCAGGGGTCAGCGAGGAGCGGGAGGTCGGGGAGGAGCGGTTGGCCCGGGGGTCGGGGAGGAGCGGGAGGCCCAGGGGTCAGCGAGGAGCGGGAGGTCGGGGAGGTGCGGGAGGCCCGGGGGTCAGCGAGGAGCGGGAGGTCGGGGAGGAGCGGGAGGCCCGGGGGTCAGCGAGGAGCGGGAGGTCGGGGAGGAGCGGGAGGCCCGGGGGTCAGCGAGGAGCGGGAGGTCGGGGAGAAGCGGGTGGTCCGGGGTTCGGGGAGAAGCGGGAGGTCAGTGAGGAGCGGGAGGTCGGGGAGGAGCGGAAGACCCGAGGGTCGGCGAGGAGCGCGAGGTCAGGGAGGAGCGGGAGGCCCGGGGGTCGGGGAGTAGTGAGAGGCCCGGGGGTCAGGGTGTAGCGGGAGGCCCAGGGGTCAGGGAGTAGCGGGAGGCCCAGGGGTCAGCAAGGAGCGGGAGGTCGGGGAGGAGTGGGAGGCCCGGGGGTCGGGGAGGTGCGGGAGGTCGGGGAGGTGCGGGAGGCCCGGGGGTCAGCGAGGAGCGGGAGGTCGTGGAGTAGCGGGAGGCCCGGAGGTCAGCGAGAAGCGGGAGGTCGGGGAGGAGCGGGAGGCCCAGGGGTCGGGGAGTAGCGGGAGGCCCAGGTGTCAGCGAGGAGCGGGAGGTCGGGGAGGTGCGGGAGGCCCGGGGGTGAGCGAGGAGCGGGAGGTCGGGGAGGAGCAGGAGGCCCGGGGGTCAGCGAGGAGCGGGAGGTCGGGGAGTAGCGGGAGGCCCAGGGGTCAGCGAGGAGCGGGAGGTCGGGGAGGAGTGGGAGGCCCGGGGGTCGGGGAGGTGCGGGAGGTCGGGGAGGTGCGGGAGGCCCGGGGGTCAGCGAGGAGCGGGAGGTCGTGGAGTAGCGGGAGGCCCGGAGGTCAGCGAGAAGCGGGAGGTCGGGGAGGAGCGGGAGGCCCAGGGGTCGGGGAGTAGCGGGAGGCCCAGGTGTCAGCGAGGAGCGGGAGGTCGGGGAGGTGCGGGAGGCCCGGGGGTGAGCGAGGAGCGGGAGGTCGGGGAGGAGCGGGAGGCCCGGGGATCAGCGAGGAGCGGGAGGTCGGGGAGTAGCGGGAGGCCCGGGGGTCGGGGAGTAGCGGGAGGCCCAGGGGTCAGCGAGGAGCGGGAGGTCGGGGAGGAGCGGGAGGCCCGGGGGTCGGGGAGTAGCGGGAGGCCCAGGGGTCAGCGAGGAGCGGGAGGTCGGGGAGGAGCGGGAGGCCCGGGGGTCGGGGAGGAGCGTGAGACCCAGGGGTCAGCGAGGAGCGGGAGGTCGGGGAGGTGCGGGAGGCCCAGGGGTCAGCGAGGAGCAGGAGGTCGGGGAGGAGCGGGAGGCCCGGGGGTCAGCGAGGAGCGGGAGGTCGGGGAGGAGCGGGAGGCCCGGGGGTCAGCGAGGAGCGGGAGGTCGGGGAGGTGCGGGAGGCCCGGGGGTCAGCGAGGAGCGGGAGGTCGGGGAGGAGCGGGAGGCCCGGGGGTCAGCGAGGAGCGGGAGGTCGGGGAGGAGCGGGAGGCCCGGGGGTCGGGGAATAGCGGGAGGCCCAGGGGTCAGCGAGGAGCGGGAGGTCGGGGAGGAGCGGGAGGACCGGGGGTCGGGGAGGAGCGGGAGGTCGGGGAGGAGCGGGAGGCCCAGGGGTCGGGGAGGAGCGGGAGGCCCGGGGGTCGGGGAGGAGCGGGAGGTCGGGGAGGTGCGGGAGGCCCGGGGGTCGGGGAGGTGCGCGAGGCCCGGGGGTCGGGGAGGTGCGGGAGGCCCGGGGGTCGGGGAGGAGCGGGAGGTCGGGGAGGTGCGGGAGGCCCGGGGGTCGGGGAGGTGCGCGAGGCCCGGGGGTCGGGGAGGAGCGGGAGGCCCGGGGGTCGGGGAGGAGCGGGAGGTCGGGGAGGTGCGGGAGGCCCGGGGGTCGGGGAGGAGCGGGAGGCCCGGGGGTCGGGGAGGAGCGGGAGGTCGGGGAGGTGCGGGAGGCCCGGGGGTCGGGGAGGTGCGCGAGGCCCGGGGGTCGGGGAGGTGCGGGAGGCCCGGGGGTCGGGGAGTAGCGGGAGGCCCAGGGGTCAGCGAGGAGCGGGAGGTCGGGGAGAAGCGGGAGGTCCGGGGTTCGGGGAGAAGCGGGAGGTCAGTGAGGAGCGGGAGGTCGGGGAGGAGCGGGAGGCCCGGGGGTCGGCGAGGAGTGCGAGGTCAGGGAGGAGCGGGAGGCCCGGGGGTCAGCGAGGAGCGGGAGGTCGGGGAGGTGCGGGAGGCCCGGGGGTCGGGGAGGTGCGGGAGGCCCGGGGGCCGGGGAGGTGCGGGAGGCCCAGGGGTCAGCGAGGTGCGGGAGGTCGGGGAGGTGCGGGAGGCCCGGGGGTCGGGGAGGTGCGGGAGGCCCGGGGGTCGGGGAGGTGCGGGAGGCCCGGGGGTCGGGGAGTAGCGGGAGGCCCGGGGGCCGGGGAGGTGCGGGAGGCCCAGGGGTCAGCGAGGAGCGGGAGGTCGGGGAGGTGCGGGAGGCCCGGGGGTCAGCGAGGAGTGGGAGGTCAGGGAGGAGCGGAAGGCCCGGGGGTCGGCGAGGAGCGCGAGGTCAGGGAGGAGCGGGAGGCCCAGGGGTCGGGGAGTAGCGGGAGGCCCGGGGGTCAGGGAGTAGCGGGAGGCCCAGGGGTCGGCGAGGAGCGGGAGGTCGGGGAGGAGTGGGAGGCCCGGGGGTCGGGGAGGTGCGGGAGGTCGGGGAGGTGCGGGAGGCCCGGGGGTCAGCGAGTAGCGGGAGGTCGGGGAGTAGCGGGAGGCCCGGGGGTCAGCGAGAAGCGGGAGGTCGGGGAGGAGCGGGAGACCCGGGGGTCGGGGAGTAGCGGGAGGCCCAGGTGTCAGCGAGGAGCGGGAGGTCGGGGAGGTGCGGGAGGCCCAGGGGTCAGCGAGGAGCGGGAGGCCCGGGGGTCAGCGAGGAGCGGGAGGTCGGGGAGGAGTGGGAGGCCCAGGGGTCAGCGAGGAGCGGGAGGTCGGGGAGGAGCGGGAGGCCCGGGGTTCGGGGAGAAGCGGGAGGTCAGTGAAGAGCGGGAGGTCGGGGAGGAGCGGGAGGCCCGGGGGTCGGCGAGGAGCGCGAGGTCAGGGAGGAGCGGGAGGCCCGGGGGTCAGCGAGGAGTGGGAGGTCAGGGAGGAGCGGAAGGCCCGGGGGTCGGCGAGGAGCGCGAGGTCAGGGAGGAGCGGGAGGCCCGGGGGTCGGGGAGTAGCGGGAGGCCCGGGGGTCAGGGAGTAGCGGGAGGCCCAGGGGTCAGCGAGGAGCGGGAGGTCGGGGAGGAGTGGGAGGCCCGGGGGTCGGGGAGGTGCGGGAGGTCGGGGAGGTGCGGGAGGCCCGGGGGTCAGCGAGGAGCGGGAGGTCGGGGAGTAGCGGGAGGCCCGGGGGTCAGCGAGAAGCGGGAGGTCGGGGAGGAGCGGGAGACCCGGTGGTCGGGGAGTAGCGGGAGGCCCAGGTGTCAGCGAGGAGCGGGAGGTGCGGGAGGCCCGGGGGTCAGCGAGGAGCGGGAGGTCGGGGAGGAGCGGGAGGCCCGGGGGTCAGCGAGGAGCGGGAGGTCGGGGAGGAGTGGGAGGCCCAGGGTTCAGCGAGGAGCGGGAGGTCGGGGAGGAGCGGGAGGCCCGGGGGTCGGGGAGTAGCAGGAGGCCCAGGGGTCAGCGAGGAGTGGGAGGTCAGGGAGGAGCGGGAGGCCCGGGGGTCAGCGAGGAGCGGGAGGTCGGGGAGGAGCGGGAGGCCCGGGGGTCGGGGAGTAGCGGGAGGCCCAGGGGTCAGCGAGGAGCGGGAGGTCGGGGAGGAGCGGTTGGCCCGGGGGTCGGGGAGGAGCGGGAGGCCCAGGGGTCAGCGAGGAGCGGGAGGTCGGGGAGGTGCGGGAGGCCCGGGGGTCAGCGAGGAGCGGGAGGTCGGGGAGGAGCGGGAGGCCCGGGGGTCAGCGAGGAGCGGGAGGTCGGGGAGGAGCGGGAGGCCCGGAGGTCGGCGAGGAGCACGAGGTCAGGGAGGAGCGGAAGGCCCGGGGGTCGGCGAGGAGCGCGAGGTCAGGGAGGAGCGGGAGGCCCGGGGGTCGGGGAGTAGCGGGAGGCCCAGGGGTCAGCGAGGAGCGGGAGGTCGGGGAAGAGCGGGAGGCCCGGGGGTCGGCGAGGTCGGGGAGGAGCGGGAGGTCGGGGAGGTGCGGGAGGCCCGGGGGTCAGCGAGGAGCGGGAGGTCGGGGAGTAGCGGGAGGCCCAGGGGTCAGCGAGGAGCGGGAGGTCGGGGAGGAGCGGGAGGCCCGGGGATCAGCGAGGAGCGGGAGGTCGGGGAGGAGCGGGAGGCCCGGGGGTCGGGGAGTAGCGGGAGGCCCAGGGGTCAGCGAGGAGCGGGAGGTCGGGGAGGAGCGGGAGGCCCGGGGGTCAGCGAGGAGTGGGAGGTCGGGGAGGAGCGGGAGGCCCGGGGGTCAGCGAGGAGCGGGAGGTCGGGGAGGTGCGGGAGGCCCAGGGGTCAGCGAGGAGCAGGAGGTCGGGGAGGAGCGGGAGGCCCGGGGGTCAGCGAGGAGCGGGAGGTCGGGGAGGAGCGGGAGGCCCGGGGGTCAGCGAGGAGCGGGAGGTCGGGGAGGTGCGGGAGGCCCGGGGGTCAGCGAGGAGCGGGAGGTCGGGGAGGAGCGGGAGGCCCGGGGGTCAGCGAGGAGCGGGAGGTCGGGGAGGAGCGGGAGGCCCGGGGGTCGGGGAATAGCGGGAGGCCCAGGGGTCAGCGAGGAGCGGGAGGTCGGGGAGGAGCGGGAGGACCGGGGGTCGGGGAGGAGCGGGAGGTCGGGGAGGAGCGGGAGGCCCAGGGGTCGGGGAGGAGCGGGAGGCCCGGGGGTCGGGGAGGAGCGGGAGGTCGGGGAGGTGCGGGAGGCCCGGGGGTCGGGGAGGTGCGCGAGGCCCGGGGGTCGGGGAGGTGCGGGAGGCCCGGGGGTCGGGGAGGAGCGGGAGGTCGGGGAGGTGCGGGAGGCCCGGGGGTCGGGGAGGTGCGCGAGGCCCGGGGGTCGGGGAGGAGCGGGAGGCCCGGGGGTCGGGGAGGAGCGGGAGGTCGGGGAGGTGCGGGAGGCCCGGGGGTCGGGGAGGAGCGGGAGGCCCGGGGGTCGGGGAGGAGCGGGAGGTCGGGGAGGTGCGGGAGGCCCGGGGGTCGGGGAGGTGCGCGAGGCCCGGGGGTCGGGGAGGTGCGGGAGGCCCGGGGGTCGGGGAGTAGCGGGAGGCCCAGGGGTCAGCGAGGAGCGGGAGGTCGGGGAGAAGCGGGAGGTCCGGGGTTCGGGGAGAAGCGGGAGGTCAGTGAGGAGCGGGAGGTCGGGGAGGAGCGGGAGGCCCGGGGGTCGGCGAGGAGCGCGAGGTCAGGGAGGAGCGGGAGGCCCGGGGGTCAGCGAGGAGCGGGAGGTCGGGGAGGTGCGGGAGGCCCGGGGGTCGGGGAGGTGCGGGAGGCCCGGGGGCCGGGGAGGTGCGGGAGGCCCAGGGGTCAGCGAGGTGCGGGAGGTCGGGGAGGTGCGGGAGGCCCGGGGGTCGGGGAGGTGCGGGAGGCCCGGGGGTCGGGGAGGTGCGGGAGGCCCGGGGGTCGGGGAGTAGCGGGAGGCCCGGGGGCCGGGGAGGTGCGGGAGGCCCAGGGGTCAGCGAGGAGCGGGAGGTCGGGGAGGTGCGGGAGGCCCGGGGGTCAGCGAGGAGTGGGAGGTCAGGGAGGAGCGGAAGGCCCGGGGGTCGGCGAGGAGCGCGAGGTCAGGGAGGAGCGGGAGGCCCGGGGGTCGGGGAGTAGCGGGAGGCCCGGGGGTCAGGGAGTAGCGGGAGGCCCAGGGGTCGGCGAGGAGCGGGAGTTCGGGGAGGAGTGGGAGGCCCGGGGGTCGGGGAGGTGCGGGAGGTCGGGGAGGTGCGGGAGGCCCGGGGGTCAGCGAGTAGCGGGAGGTCGGGGAGTAGCGGGAGGCCCGGGGGTCAGCGAGAAGCGGGAGGTCGGGGAGGAGCGGGAGACCCGGGGGTCGGGGAGTAGCGGGAGGCCCAGGTGTCAGCGAGGAGCGGGAGGTCGGGGAGGTGCGGGAGGCCCAGGGGTCAGCGAGGAGCGGGAGGCCCGGGGGTCAGCGAGGAGCGGGAGGTCGGGGAGGAGTGGGAGGCCCAGGGGTCAGCGAGGAGCGGGAGGTCGGGGAGGAGCGGGAGGCCCGGGGTTCGGGGAGAAGCGGGAGGTCAGTGAAGAGCGGGAGGTCGGGGAGGAGCGGGAGGCCCGGGGGTCGGCGAGGAGCGCGAGGTCAGGGAGGAGCGGGAGGCCCGGGGGTCAGCGAGGAGTGGGAGGTCAGGGAGGAGCGGAAGGCCCGGGGGTCGGCGAGGAGCGCGAGGTCAGGGAGGAGCGGGAGGCCCGGGGGTCGGGGAGTAGCGGGAGGCCCGGGGGTCAGGGAGTAGCGGGAGGCCCAGGGGTCAGCGAGGAGCGGGAGGTCGGGGAGGAGTGGGAGGCCCGGGGGTCGGGGAGGTGCGGGAGGTCGGGGAGGTGCGGGAGGCCCGGGGGTCAGCGAGGAGCGGGAGGTCGGGGAGTAGCGGGAGGCCCGGGGGTCAGCGAGAAGCGGGAGGTCGGGGAGGAGCGGGAGACCCGGTGGTCGGGGAGTAGCGGGAGGCCCAGGTGTCAGCGAGGAGCGGGAGGTGCGGGAGGCCCGGGGGTCAGCGAGGAGCGGGAGGTCGGGGAGGAGCGGGAGGCCCGGGGGTCAGCGAGGAGCGGGAGGTCGGGGAGGAGTGGGAGGCCCAGGGTTCAGCGAGGAGCGGGAGGTCGGGGAGGAGCGGGAGGCCCGGGGGTCGGGGAGTAGCAGGAGGCCCAGGGGTCAGCGAGGAGTGGGAGGTCAGGGAGGAGCGGGAGGCCCGGGGGTCAGCGAGGAGCGGGAGGTCGGGGAGGAGCGGGAGGCCCGGGGGTCGGGGAGTAGCGGGAGGCCCAGGGGTCAGCGAGGAGCGGGAGGTCGGGGAGGAGCGGTTGGCCCGGGGGTCGGGGAGGAGCGGGAGGCCCAGGGGTCAGCGAGGAGCGGGAGGTCGGGGAGGTGCGGGAGGCCCGGGGGTCAGCGAGGAGCGGGAGGTCGGGGAGGAGCGGGAGGCCCGGGGGTCAGCGAGGAGCGGGAGGTCGGGGAGGTGCGGGAGGCCCGGGGGTCAGCGAGGAGCGGGAGGTCGGGGAGGAGCGGGAGGCCCGGAGGTCGGCGAGGAGCACGAGGTCAGGGAGGAGCGGAAGGCCCGGGGGTCGGCGAGGAGCGCGAGGTCAGGGAGGAGCGGGAGGCCCGGGGGTCGGGGAGTAGCGGGAGGCCCGGGGGTCAGGGTGTAGCGGGAGGCCCAGGGGTCAGCGAGGAGCGGGAGGTCGGGGAGGAGCGGGAGGCCCGGGGGTCGGCGAGGTCGGGGAGGAGCGGGAGGTCGGGGAGGTGCGGGAGGCCCGGGGGTCAGCGAGGAGCGGGAGGTCGGGGAGTAGCGGGAGGCCCAGGGGTCAGCGAGGAGCGGGAGGTCGGGGAGGAGCGGGAGGCCCGGGGATCAGCGAGGAGCGGGAGGTCGGGGAGGAGCGGGAGGCCCGGGGGTCGGGGAGTAGCGGGACGCCCAGGGGTCAGCGAGGAGCGGGAGGTCGGGGAGGAGCGGGAGGCCCGGGGGTCGGGGAGTATCGGGAGGCCCAGGGGTCAGCGAGGAGCGGGAGGTCGGGGAGGAGCGGGAGGCCCGGGGGTCGGGGAGGAGCGTGAGGCCCAGGGGTCAGCGAGGAGCGGGAGGCCCGGGGCTCGGTGAGGAACGGTAGGCCCGGGGACCATGGAGGGGAGGGAGGTCCGGGGGTCGGTGAGGAGCTGGAGGCCCGGGGGTCTTTTTTTTAAACGTGGGGTGACCGTTGAACACCAGCCACCACACGGGCCTGACAGAGCTAGGTCTTGGTCCAGTGGCAATGGTTAACCAGGACGACTGGAGACCAGCTCTGCTGCACGACCGAGCGTGCACAGATATCGCAGTGTGGGCTGGCCCGTGCTGCCCCTGGGCCCTCGCCTCTCCTGGGCCCCGGTCACTTCCCTCTACAAACTCTTGCCGCTCCTTCGCCCCTCCTGCTATACCTGCCCGCACTGCAGTCAGCCGTCGCCCTCCTGCAGCAGCGCGCGCTGCTCCCTGCAGTGGTATGTCGCTGCACGCTCCTCCCTCCGATGGCACCGGCCAGAGTACTTAAGGAGGTGGCCTTGGAAATAACGGAGGCATTGACAGTCATTTCCCAACATTCCATTGACTCTGGATCAGTTCCTATCGAGTGGAGGGTAGCCAATGTAACCCCACTTTTTAAAAAAAGGAGGGAGAGAGAAAACAGGGAATTATAGTCCGGTCAGCCTGACCTCAGTAGTGGGTAAAATGATGGAATCAATTATTAAGGATGTCATAGCAGCGCATTTGGAAAATGTTGACATGATAGGTCCAAGTCAGCATGGATTTGTGAAAGGGAAATCATGTTTGACAAATCTTCTGGAATTTTTTGAGGATGTTTCTAGTAGAGTGGACATGGGAGAACCAGTTGATGTGGTGTATTTGGATTTTCAGAAGGCTTTCGACAAGGTCCCACACAAGAGATTAATGTGCAAAGTTAAAGCACATGGGATTGGGGGTAGTGTGCTGACATGGATTGAGAACTGGTTGTCAGACAGGAAGCAAAGAGTAGGAGTAAATGGGTACTTTTCAGAATGGCAGGCAGTGACTAGTGGGGTACCGCAAGGTTCTGTGCTGGGGCCCCAGCTGTTTACATTGTACATTAATGATTTAGATGAGGGGATTAAATGTAGTATCTCCAAATTTGCGGATGACACTAAGTTGGGTGGCAGTGTGAGCTGCGAGGAGGATGCTATGAGGCTGCAGAGTGACTTGGATAGGTTAGGTGAGTGGGCAAATGCATGGCAGATGAAGTATAATGTGGATAAATGTGAGGTTATCCACTTTGGTGGCAAAAACAGAGAGACAGACTATTATCTGAATGGTAACAGATTAGGAAAAGGGGAGGTGCAACGAGACCTGGGTGTCATGGTACATCAGTCATTGAAAGTTGGCATGCAGGTACAGCAGGCGGTTAAGAAAGCAAATGGCATGTTGGCCTTCATAGCAAGGGGATTTGAGTACAGGGGCAGGGAGGTGTTACTGCAGTTGTACAGGGCCTTGGTGAGGCCACACCTGGAGTATTGTGTACAGTTTTGGTCCCCTAACTTGAGGAAGGACATTCTTGCTATTGAGGGAGTGCAGCGAAGGTTCACCAGACTGACTCCCGGGATGGCGGGACTGACATATCAAGAAAGACTGGATCAACTGGGCTTGTATTCTCTGGAGTTCAGAAGAATGAGAGGGGACCTCATAGAAACGTTTAAAATTCTGATGGGTTTAGACAGGTTAGATGCAGGAAGAATGTTCCCAATGTCGGGGAAGTCCAGAACCAGGGGACACAGTCTAAGGATAAGGGGTAAGCCATTTAGGACCGAGATGAGGAGAAACTTCTTCACCCAGAGAGTGGTGAACCTGTGGAATTCTCTACCACAGAAAGTAGTTGAGGCCAATTTACTAAATATATTCAAAAAGGAGTTAGATGTAGTCCTTACTACTCGGGGGATCAAGGGGTATGGCGAGAAAGCAGGAATGGGGTACTGAAGTTGCATGTTCAGCCATGAACTCATTGAATGGCGGTGCAGGCTCGAAGGGCCGAATGGCCTACTCCTGCACCTATCTTCTATGTTTCTATGTCTATGTTTTTATGACATACTACCAAGCCCCCGAGGATGATATCCGGACCTGAGCAATCGGATCTCCTGCTATGGACCTGATGCAAAGACTATTTTCACCTTTCTAAATTCTCCATTGCTTGGACTTCAGTGCCCTCTCCATCAGATGAATGGCCACCTCATCCACCGAGAATCTCTCTGCCATTGTGTCACTGGGAAGTTCTTCAGTGTATCCTCTCACCAACCAAACCCACACCATTCGAGCTGCTGGTGAAGGGGCAGACTTCAGACAGAACACAATGTTCATCGAATTGTACTCCATTTGAAAGAAAGAAAGACTTGCATTTATGTAGCGCCTTTCACAACCTCAGAATGTCGCAAAGCGCTTTCCAGCCAACGAGGTACTTTTTGAAGTGAAGCCTCTGTTGTAATGTGGGAAACGCGGTAGCTAATTTCTCACACAGCAAGCTCCCACAAACAGCAATGATCATGACCATAAATCGTTTTTTCGTGAAGTTGGTTGCGGGATCAATATTGGACAGGAAATCGGGGAAATTACGTTGCTCTTCGAATAGTGCCACTCGTCTCATCCGAAAGACAGCACCATCAGCAGTGCAGCACTCCCTCAATACTGCACTGGAGTGTCAGTGCTCAAATCTCCAAACGGGCAATCTTACATGGATAGGCCTGAGCAATAGAGGGTATGGGAAATGAAAGCGCCCTGTTGGTGCAGTAGAAGGTAGTTTCCTGAGGCTGGATTGATGCATATTGACAGTATTGAGGAGACAGAGTGTAATTGATGAAGTTGGCCATGCAGTATTGACCCAGGAGTGCTGAACCTGGTACTCAAAGTGGGAAAATGTTCTTTTTCTGGCACAGACATCCCTCAATTTAAAAATACTTCATAGCACTTGGTTCCTGCATGCTTGGACTTGGTGACTTTAATTTGCTGCTCTGTTGGGATATTAAATTAATTTGGCGAGTGTCTCACCCCAAAGCCTTCCCACCATCGACAAAGCACAAGTCAGGAGTGTGATGGAATACTCTCCACTTGCCCGGATGAGTGCAGCTCTAACAGCACACCAGAAGCTCGACACCATCCAGGACAAAGCAGGCCGCTTGATCGGCACCCCATCCACCACCTTCAACATTCACTCCCTCCACCACCGGCGCACCGTGGCTGCAGTGTGCACCATCTACAAGATGCACTGCAGCAACTCGCCAAGGCTTCTTCGGCAGCACCTCCCAAACCCACGACTTCCACCACCTAGAAGGACAATAGCAGCAGGCGCATGGGAACACCATCATCTCCACGTTCCCCTCCAAGTCACACACCATCGCTGTTCCTTCATCGTCGCTGGGTCACAATCCCGGAACTCCCTCCCTAACAGCACTGTGGGAGCACCTTCACCACACGGACTGCAGCGGTTCAAGAAGGTGGCTCACCACCACCTTCTTGAGGGCAGTTCGGGATGCGCAATAAATGCCGGCCTTGGTAGCAACGAACATATCCCGGGAATGGATCAAAAAAACAGAATTGAGACAGTTTTGGAGTGGTCACTTTTTTAACGCGTATCCTTTTAGAATCTCTCATCCTGCACGGCACAGATGCAGATATTTCTTTCCTCCTTTTCCTTTTCATGCTCTGCTGTGACCTTGGTGATGAAATGGAATTCCCAGTCCTCATCATAGGGGAGGGTTTAAACTAGCTTGGCAGGGGGATGGGAACCTGAAAATAGATTCAGTAGGGAGGGGATTAAAGCTGGGATTAGAAAGCAAAAATAAAGAAAGTGAGTTTGAAGGAGAGAGGAAACAAGCAGGAAAAAAGGGTAAAAAAACAAATTTAAAGGCACGTTGTCTAAATGCACGTAGCATTCGTAACAAAATAGATGAGTTGACGGCACAAATAGATACAAATGGGTACAATCTGATAGCCATTACAGAGACGTGGTTGCAAGGTGACCAGGACTGGGAACTAAATATTCAGGGGTATTTGACAATCCGGAAGGAGAGACAGAAAGGAAAAGGAGGTGGGGTAGCTCTACTGATAAAGGATGGAATCACTGCAATAGTAAGAAATGATATTGGCTCAAATGATAAGGATGTTGAAACAATTTGGGTGGAGATAAGGAATAATAAGGGGAAAAGTCACTGGTGGGCGTAGTCTATAGGCCCTCTAACAGTAGCAACTTTGTTGGTCGGAGCATAAATCAGGAAATAGTGGAGGCTTGTACAAAGGGAACAGCAATAATCATGGGTGATTTTAACCTCCATATTGATTGGACAAATCAAATAGGTCTGGGTAGCCTTGAGGAAGAGTTCATAGAGTGCATAAGGGACGGGTTCCTTGAACAGTATGTAATAGAACCAACCAGGGGGCAGGCTATCTTAGATCTGGTCCTGTGTAATGAGACAGGATTAATAAACAATCTTCTAGTGAAGGATTCCCTCGGAATGAGTGATCATAGCCTGATTGAGTTTCAAATTCAGATGGAGGGTGAGAAAGTTGGATCTCTAACCAGCGTACTAAGCTTAAATAAAGGAGACTATGAAGGTATGAGGGCAGAGTTGGGTAAAGTGGACTGGGAAAATAGATTAAAGTGTAGGACAGTTGATGAACAGTGGTGTACATTTAAGGAGATATTTCACAACTCTCAAGAAAAATATATTAAAGTGAGGAGGACAGGGTGTAAGAGAAAAGATAGCCATCCGTGGCTAACTGAAGAAATAAAGGACGGTATCCAATTAAAAACAAGGGCATACAAAGTGGCCAAAACTAGTGGGAGGACAGAAGATTGGGAAGCTTTTAAAGCCAGCAAAGAATGACTAAAAAAATGATTAAGAAAGGGAAGATAGACTATGAAAGTAAACTAGCACAAAATATAAAAACCGATAGCAAGAGTTTCTATAGGTATATAAAAAGGAAAAGAGTGGCTAAATTAAATGTTGGTCCCTTAGAGGATGAGACCGGGGAATTAGTGATGGGGAACATGGAGATGGCAGAAACTCTGAACAAATATTTTGTATCAGTCTTTACAGTAGAGGACACTAACAATAGCCCAACAGTGGATAGTCAAGGGGCTTTAGCGGGGTGGTACTTAGTAAGATAATGGGACTAAAGTCAGATCAATCCCCTGGACGTGGTGGCTTACATCCTAGGTGTTGTGTATAGAAGAACTCTACGAGGCTGAATACTGTGAGCTAAACTTAGTGTGACCTTAGTCCTCTTTATTACAACTCCAGAGTGCCTGCAACCAACCTTTTCTACTGGCCCTGCATGTGTGTTCAGGTGACCATTAGGACTCCAACAGTGGCACCCTCTGGTGGCAAGTATTACATAATTACATACATAACATCACTCCCCCCCAAAGTCTTCGGTACAAGTTATTTACAAGTTGAGGCGATCCGGAGGCCTTCACTTCCTGGTTGATCGTCTAAGTTCAAACCCTGGCGTGTGTGAGTTGGCCGGACCATTGCTGCACTGCACCGCGGCTGGTCTGACCGGACTGTCAGGAATGGTGGGTTCATCCTCGTGATTGACAGCGAGGTCGATTGCTGGTTGGGTGTGTGTTGGTGGATGGTTGTCAGTAAATCGCAATTTTGTCTGATCTAAATGCTTTCTGCACATTTGGTCATTTAACAGTTTGATTATAAACACCCTATTCCCTTCCTTGGCCAAAACAGTGCCAGCAACCCACTTGGGACCATGACCGTAATTCAGGACAAACACAGGGTCGTTAACATCAATGTCACGTGAAACAGCCGCGCGATCGTGGTACATGTTCTGCAGGTGTCGCCGGGTTTCCACGTGATCATTAAGATCCGGGTGGACTTGGGAGAGGCTGGTTTTGAGGGCTCTCTTCATTAATAATTCTGCCGGGGGAACCCCGGTGAGCGAGTGGGGTCGCGTCCAGTAACTGAGCAGAATGCGAGACAAGCGGGTCTGCAGGGAGCTGTCCGTCACGTGTTTCATGCTCTGCTTGGTTGTTTGGACTACCTGCTCCGCTTGACCGTTAGACGCGGGCTTAAATGGAGCAGACCTGACATGTTTGATGCCATTGCGGATCACAAACTCGTTGATTTTCAAGCTGGTGAAACACGGTCCGTTGTCGCTGACAAGGATGTCGGGCAAGCCATGGGTGGCGAACATGGCCCAGAGGCTTTCAATGGTGGCTGTGGACGTGCTGGATGACATGATTACACATTCAATCCATTTGGAGTAAACGTCCACAACTACTAAAAACATCTTTCCTAGAAAGGGGCCGGCAAAATCTACGTGGATCCTGGACCACGGTTTGGAGGGCCATGACCACAGACTCAGTGGAGCCTTCCTTGGTGCATTGCTAAGTTGCAAGTGTTGCACTGGTGTACGCATGACTCCAAGTCCGAGTCAATGCCGGGCCACCAAACATGCGACCTGGCAATTGCCTTCATCATGACAATGCCTGGGTGGGTACTGTGTAGGTCGCGTATAAACGTTTCCCTGCCTTTTTTTGGCAAAACCACGCGATTACCCCATAAGAGAGAATCCGACTGGATGGACATTTCATCTTTGCGTCGGTGAAATGGCTTCATTTCATCTTGCATTTCCCCGGGAACGGCCGACCAGTTCCCTGGCTGGTCCAGGTCCTGATCTGGCGAGCTGTGACGGGTGACCCCTCGCTCTCAAAAGCATCCATGACCAGTAGTAAGTCTGCGGGCTGCGCCATTTCAACCACAGTGGTGGGTAATGGGAGCCGGCTGAGAGCATCGGCACAGTTTTCCGTGCCTGGTCTGTGGCGGATAACATGGTCATAAGCGGATAATGTTAGTGCCCATCTTTGGATGCGGGACGAAGCATTGGTATTTATACCTTTGCTCTCTGAAAACAGCGAAATGAGCGGCTTGTGGTAGTTTCAAGCTCAAACCGAACTCCAAATAGGTATTGGTGCATTTTCTTAACCCCATATACACATGCTAACGCCTCTTTCTCAACCATAATATAGGTTCTCTCAGCCTTAGACAGACTTCTAGACAGTTATGCAACCGGTTGGAGGTTGCCTGATACATTGGCTTGCTGTAACACACAGCCGACCCCGTACGATGAGGCGTCACAAGCTAGTGCTAAACGTTTACATGGGTCATAGTGTACAAGTAACTTATTTGAACATAGTAGGTTCCTGGCCTTCTCAAAGGCTGTGTCTTGAGATTTGCCCCAAACCCAGTCTTCACCCTTACGTAGCAACATGTGCAAAGGCTCTAACAATGTGCTCAACCCGGGTAGAAAGTTACCAAAATAGTTGAGGAATCCCAGGATCGAACGCAGCTCTGTCACATTCTGTGGTCTGGGTGCATTTTTGAAGCCTCTGTCTTTGAGTCCGTGGACCTGATGCCTTCTGCTGCAATCTTTCTCCCCAAAAATTTGACTCCTGGCGCCAGGAAAACATAGAAACATAGAAAATAGATGCAGGAGTAGGCCATTCGGACCTTCGAGCCTACACCACGATTCAATATGATCATGGCTGATCATGCAACTTCAGAACCCCATTCCTGCTTTCTCTCCATACCCCTTGATCCCTTTAGCCGTAAAAGCCATATCGAACTCCCTTTTGAATATCTCCAACGAACTGGCCTCAACAACTCTCTGCGGTAGAGAATTCCACAGGTTCACAATTGTCTGAGTGAAGAAGTTTCTCCTCATCTCGGTCCTAAATGGCTTACCCCTTATCCTTAGATTGTGATCCCTGGTTCTGGACTTTCCCAACATTGGGAACATTCTTCCTGCATCTAACCTGTCCAATCCCATCAGAATTTTATATGTTTCTATGAGATCCCCTCTCATTCTTCTAAATTCCAGTGAATATAAGCCCAGTTGATCCAGTCTCTCCTCATATGTCAGTCCTGCCATCCCGGGAATCAGTCTGGTGAACCTTCGCTGCACTCCCTCAATAGCAAGAATGCCCTTCCTCAGATTAGGAGACCAAAACTGAACACAATATTCAAGGTGTGGCCTCACCAAGGCCCTGTACAACTGCAGTAAGACCTCCCTGCTCCTGTACTGAAATCCTCTCGCTATGAAGGCCAACATGCCATTTGCCTTCTTCATCGCCTGCTGTACCTACATGCCAACTTTCAATGAATGATGTACCATGGTACATCAGTCATTGAAAGTTGGCATGCAGTTACAGCAGGTCTTGTTGAACCTCCCCTTTTCCTAATCTGTCACCATTCAGATAATAATCTGCCTTCCTGTTTTTGCCACCAAAGTGGATAACCTCACATTTATCTACATTGTATTGCATCTGCCATTCATTTGTCCACTCGCCTAACCTGCCCAAGTCACCCTGCAGCCCCTTAACGTCCTCCTCACAGCCTACACTGCCACCCAGCTTAATGTCATCTGCAAACTTGGAGATATTACGTTCAATTTCTTCGTCTAAATCATTAATGTATATTGTAAATAGCTTGGGTCCCAGCATTGAACCTTGCGGTACCCTACTAGTCACTGCCTGCCATTCTGAAAAGGACCCGTTTATTCCTACTCTTTGCTTCCTGTCTGCCAACCAGTTCTCTATCCACGTCAGTACATTACCCCCAATACCATGTGCTTTGATTTTGCACACCAATCTCTTGTGTGGGACCTTGTCAAAAGCCTTTTGAGGGACCTTGTCAAAAGCCTTTTGAAAGTCCAAATACACCACATCCACTGGTTCTCCCTTGTCCACTCTACTAGTTACATCCTCAAAAAATTCTAGAAGATTTGTCAAGCATGACTTCCCTTTCATAAATCCATGCTGACTTGGACCGATCTTTTCACTGCTTTCCAAATGCGCTGTTATTACATCTTTAATAATTGATTCCAACATTTTCCCCACTACCGATGTCAGGCTAACCGGTCGATAATTCCCTGTTTACTCTCTCCCTCCTTTTTTTTTTAAAGTGGGGTTACATTAGCTACCCTCCAATCCATAGGAACTGATCCAGAATCTATAGAATGTTGGAAAATGATCACCAATGCATCCACTATTTCTAGGGCCATTTCCTTAAGTACTCTGGGATGCAGACTATCAGGCCTTGAGGATTTATCGGCCTTCAATCCCATCAATTTCCTGAACACAATTTTCTGACTAATAAGGATTTCCTTCAGTTCCTCCTCCTCGTTAGACCCTCGGTCCACTAGTATTTCCGGAAGATTATTTGTGTCTTCCATAGTGAAGACAGAACCAAAGTATTTGTTCAACTGGTCTGCCATTTCTTTGTTTCCCATTATAAATTTATCTGATTCTGACTGCAAGGGACCTACGTTTGTCTTCACTAATCTTTTTCTCTTTACATATGTATAGAAGCTTTTGCAGTCAGTTTTTATCTTCCCTGCAAGCTTACTCTCATACTCTATTTCCCCTCTCCTAATTAAACTCTTTGTTCTCCTCTGCTGAGTTCTACATTTCTCCCTGCTGGGCAGGCCACATTGTTCTCATGCCTGACATGAGACTCCCAAAGCAAGCGCTCTACTCAGAACTCCTACACGGCAAGCGAGCCAAAGGTGGGCAGAGGAAACATTTCAAGGACACCCTCAAAGCCTCCCTGATAAAGTGCAACATCCCCACTGATACCTGGGAGTCTCTGGCCAAAGACCGCCCTAAGTGGAGGAAGTGCATCCGGGAGGGCGCTGAGCACCTCGAGACTCATTGCCGCGGGCATGCAGAAATCAAGCGCAGGCAGCGGAAGGAGCGTGCGGCAAACCAGTCCCACCCACCCTTTCCTTCAACGTCTATCTGTCCCACCTGTGACAGGGACTGTGGCTCTCGTATTGGACTGTTCAGCGACCTAAGGCCTCATTTTAAGCAAGTCTTCCTCGATTCCAAGGGACTGCCGATGATGATGGTGATGAAGAAATAACACTGAAGCAATGGAGAATGAATCCCTGGCTCTGTTACATTGGTTGCGGTACTTCATCACCTCCGATATACTTTGCTGCAGCAGCCAGCTTGTTTTAATTCCCTCTGGGCTTTCTGGTATTTGGCCTTTTCTGCTTCTGAGGATGTACTGAGCGACACTCACTAGCCAGCTGCATCAGTCCACACTCTGCACAGTGTCTCAGCATAATTACTGCATCTGGGCTCATTGTGAGAGGAAAGAGGCAGGAAAAGCTTCAGTACATAGAAGCAACTGTATTTTCATCCTTCACGACAGCGAGTGTGTTACTTCAAGGTGACTCAGGCTGATAGGACAAGAGGGCATAAATTTAGAACAGTTACTAGAAACATGTCTTTGCTCAAAAGTGTGTTAAACATTTGGAACAATCTAAGTGGGTTTACATCGGTTATATGGCACAGACTCAGGCCATTCGGCCCAACCAGTCCATGCCCTTGGGTGCTAAAGGAAGGTATAAAGTAGCGTTTTTATGGCCCAGACCTGCGAGGGAACATCAGCGGCAGGTAGGGGCCATAAAAAAAGCAACGAGCAGCGGCCAAGGGCGGCTTGGTGGTCACGGCAAGGTACAGCGCGAGCTGGTGCAGGACGGCAATGGTTGTGAAGCGTGACGTCATCAAGGTCCAGGTCGGTGATTGGAGCGTGGGCAGATACAGCAGGAGCAGTGAGGTCGGGACGAAGGAGCGGTGAGAAACATAGAAACATAGAAAATAGGTGCAGGAGCAGGCCATTCAGCCCTTCTAGCCTGCACCGCCATTCAATGAGTTCATGGCTGAACATGAAACTTCAGTAACCCCCTTCCTGCTTTCTCGCCATACCCCTTGATCCCCCTGAGTAGTAAGGACTTCATCTAACTCCCTTTTGAATATATTTAGTGAATTGGCCTCAACGACTTTCTGTGGTAGAGAATTCCACAGGATCACCACTCTCTGGGTGAAGAAGTTTCTCCTCATCTCGGTCCTAAATGGCTTACCCCTTATCCTTAGACTGTGACCCCCTGGTTCTGGACTTCCCCAACATTGGGAACATTCTTCCTGCATCCAACCTGTCCAAATCCGTCAGAATTTTAAACGTTTCTATGAGGTCCCCTCTCACTCTTCTGAACTCCAGTGAATACAAGCCCAGTTGATCCAGTCTTTCTTGATAGGTCAGTCCCACCATCCCAGATATCAGTCTGGTGAATCTTCGCTGCACTCCCTCAATAGCAAGAATGTCCTTCCTCAAGTTAGGAGACCAAAACTGTACACAATACTCCAGGTGTGGCCTCACCAAGGCCCTGTACAACTGTAGCAACACCTCCCTGCCCCTGTATTCAAATCCCCTCGCTATGAAGGCCAACATGCCATTTGCTTTCTTAACCACCTGCTGTAACTGCATGCCAACCTTCAATGACTGATGTACCATGACACCCAGGTCTCGCTGCACCTTCCCCCTTCCTAATCTGTCACCATTCAGATAATAGTCTGTCTCTCTGTTTTTACCACCAAAGTGGATAACCTCACATTTATCCACATTATACTTCATCTGCCACGCATTTGCCCACTCACCTAACCTATCCAAGTCACTCTGCAGCCTCATAGCATCCTCCTCGCAGCTCACACTGCCACCCAACTTAGTGTCATCCGCAAATTTGGAGATACTACATTTAATCCCCTCGTCTAAATCATTAATGTACAATGTAAACAGCTGGGGCCCCAGTACAGAACCTTGCGGTACCCACTAGTCACTGCCTGCCATTCTGAAAAGTACCCATTTACTCCTACTCTTTGCTTCCTGTCTGACAACCAGTTCTCAATCCACGTCAGCACACTACCCCCAATCCCATGTGCTTTAACTTTGCACATTAATCTCCTGTGTGGGACCTTGTCGAAAGCCTTCTGAAAGTCCAAATATACCACATCAACTGGTTCTCCTTTGTCCACTTGACTGGAAACATCCTCAAAAAATTCCTGAAGATTTGTCAAGCATGATCTCCCTTTCACAAATCCATGCTGACTTGGACCTATCATGTCACCATTTTCCAAATGCACTGCTATGACATCCTTAATAATTGATTCCATCATTTTACCCACTACTGAGGTCAGGCTGTATAATTCCCTGCTTTCTCTCTCCCTCCTTTTTTAAAAAGTGGGGTTACATTGGCTACCCTCCACTCGATAGGAACTGATCCAGAGTCAATGGAATGTTGGAAAATGACTGTCAATGCATTCGCTATTTCCAAGGCCACCTCCTTAAGTACTCTGGGATGCAGTCCATCAGGCCCTGGGGATTTATCGGCCTTCAATCCCACAAATTTCCCCAACACAATTTCCCGACTAATAAAGATTTCCCTCAGTTCCTCCTCCTTACTAGACCCTCTGACCCCTTTTATATCCGGAAGGTTGTTTGTGTCCTCCTTAGTGAATACTGAACCAAAGTACTTGTTCAATTGGTCTGCCATTTCTTTGTTCCCCGTTATGACTTCCCCTGATTCTGACTGCAGGGGACCTACGTTTGTCTTTACTAACCTTTTTCTCTTTACATACCTATAGAAACTTTTGCAATCCGCCTTAATGTTCCCTGCAAGCTTCTTCTCGTACTCCATTTTCCCTGCCCTAATCAAACCCTTTGTCCTCCTCTGCTGAGTTCTAAATTTCTCCCAGTCCCCAGGTTCACTGCTATTTCTGGCCAATTTGTATGCCACTTCCTTGGCTTTAATACTATCCCTGATTTCCCTAGATAGCCACGGTTGAGCCACCTTCCCTTTTTTATTTTTACGCCAGACAGGAATGTACAATTGTTGTAATTCATCCATGCGGTCTCTAAATGTCTGCCATTGCCCATCCACAGTCATCCCCTTAAGTATCATTCGCCAATCTATCTTAGCCAATTCGCCCTCATACCTTCAAAGTTACCCTTCTTTAAGTTCTGGACCATGGTCTCTGAATTAACTGTTTCATTCTCCATCCTAATGCAGAATTCCACCATATTATGGTCACTCTTCCCCAAGGGGCCTCGCACAATGAGATTGTTAATTAATCCTCTCTCATTACACAACACCCAGTCTAAGATGGCCTCCCCCCTAGTTGGTTCCTCGACATATTGGTCTAGAAAACCATCCCTTATGCACTCCAGGAAATCCTCCTCCACTGTATTGCTTCCAGTTTGGCTAGCCCAATCTATGTGCATATTAAAGTCACCCATTATAACTGCTGCACCTTTATTGCATGCACTTCTAATTTCCTGTTTGATGCCCTCCCCAACATCACTACTACTGTTTGGAGGTCTGTACACAACTCCCACTAACGTTTTTTGCCCTTTAGTGTTCTGCAGCTCTACCCATATAGATTCCACATCATCCAAGCTAATGTCTTTCCTAACTATTGCATTAATCTCCTCTTTAACCAGCAATGCTACCCCACCTCCTTTTCCTTTTATTCTATCCTTCCTGAATGTTGAATACCCCTGGATGTTGAGTTCCCAGCCCTGATCATCCTGGAGCCATGTCTCCGTAATCCCAATCACATCATATTTGTTAACATCTATTTGCACAGTTAATTCATCCACCTTATTGCGGATACTCCTTGCATTAAGACACAAAGCCTTCAGGCTTGCTTTTTTAACACCCTTTGTCCTTTTAGAATTTTGCTGTACAGTGGCCCTTTTTGTTCTTTGCCTTGGGTTTCTCTGCCCTCCACTTTTCCTCATCTCCTTTCTGTCTTTTGAGAGACTGTGGAGGGACGTGATCAGGGCCCAGGAGAGGTGCGAGTTTGGAGCCAGGGGCCCAGGGGCAGCACGGGCCAGCCCACACTGCGATATGTGCGCACTAGGTCCGTGCAGCAGAGCTGGGCTCCAGTCGTCCTGGTTAATCCTTGCCATTGGACCGAGACCTAGCTCTGTCAAGCCCGTGTGGTGGCTGGTGTGCAACGGTCACCTCACGTTAAAAAAAAATCCAGGCCCAGGCATCTTCCACCCTTCAGGATGTGGTTTGGGATCTGAAATATTTGGTCCTTCATTGAAACACCTGTGAACTCGTCCTTTTTTTGGCGTGGAAGCAAGTCATCCTCGCTTCGAAGGACCGCCTATGATGATGATGTGTAGCCCAATTTCTCGCCCCCTCTCTGATTCTACGCTGACCGGTAAAGCAGTGGCGTTCAAAACACTGTTGGATGTTAGAGTACTGGCGGGTGAAGCTTCGCTGGGCTGAATGGCCTTTGCTTGTCTTTTCTTTCGTACTTGCACTATTTGGAACGCACTGTCTGAAAGGGTGGTGGAAGCAGATTCAATCGTAACTTTCAAAAGGGAATTGGATGTAGACTTGAAAAGGAAAGAGCAGGGCAGTGGGATGAATGGGACAGCTCGTTCAAAGAGCCGGCACGGGAACGATGGGCCGAGTGGCTGTATGATTCTATGATCTCTCTGCACCCAGCCTCTTTCAGCATAGAGTACATTCAGGACTGGAATGACGACAAGACCTTAGGGGCCGAAATTCCGTTTGCAACTCCGCCCGTTAGTGCCGGAGAGGGGCGGTTAACGGGCGGGCTAATGACTTACCGTCAGCAGGGCGGGGGGGGGGGGGGGGGCGGGGGGGGGGGCGGATTCCTCGGCTCACAAGAAATGTCGTTATGCTGTGGGTGCGGCGCCTAGAGGTACCACTGGGCCCTCGGCCGCCACCCACGTGGTGATGTCATCGAGCGTGCAATGCCACTTTTAGCGCTGCTCTCTCTCAGCTTTGGGCGGAAAAACTGAATTTGGCAGTCTGGGGCGGTGATGACCGCCCAACGGTAAAATCGCCCTACAGGCGATGATGTCACTGCCTCCAAAACGAATTTCGACCCCGCTTAATCCGTGCAGCAGCAAATCAATCTTTCAACTTGCCTTTGTGCGGTCTCTGATTTTGATATATATACACTTCATAATTTCACGCCACCCATCTAGCAATTTGTGGAGCAAGATGCTTATGTCATCTGTGAAGCAGGTGACAATAATTTGTCCACTTGGAGCAGCCCACAGTGAGCGTGCAACCTCGCACAGCATAAACATTCCCCCCGGCCATTCTCCTCGCAGAGCACACCCGGTGCCCAAGTATGGGTGCAATTGAAAAATAAGGACGGGGAACAGGGTGAGGACATTTACCTGTTGCTGCATGTAATGTATTCGCTTCACGGGTTCTTTGCTTAAGAATTCATAGCAACACATTGCTATTAAGAACTAATTGGTTTATTAGCAAAAGGTTTAACAATCACACGACACGTTGCCAGTTTATCCACCGGGCTCACAGCCACCTGCCTCATCGTGGATGCCCCCAACCCAACTGGCTGGGGTTTTATTGAGTCTTGTGAACATCACGTGACTGGCTAAGCCACTCCCAGCTCAACAAACCTGTGACCATACTCATAGGTGCATACGTTGCACTGCTTCCCCCTTTTTTTAAATAGGAGCAAGGCATGTATACAATATTTCAAAAGATTACTTATCATGAATATCATTTTACAGCGATGTCTGCCCTTGCTGATAATAGGCTCCCGAGGTATGGAAAGTGGTCCACGTTGTCCAGGGCCACGCCGTGGATCTTGATGACCGGGGGGCGGGGGACAGTGGTGTGTGGCGGGGTCAGGTTGGTGGAGGACCTTTGTCTTATGGATGTTTAGCGTAAGGCCCATGCTTTCATACACCTCGGTGAAGATGTTGATGATAACTTGGAGTTCAGCCTCTGGATGTGCACAGACGCAAGCGTTGTTCGCGTCCTGTAGTTTGACGACAGAGGATGGGTCGGTCTTGGATCTGGCCTGGAGGCGACGAAGGTTGAACAGGTTCCCACTGGTTCTGTAGTTTAGTTCCGCTCCAGCGTGGAGCTTGTTGAGTGTGAGGTGGAGCATGGCAGCGAAGAAGATCGAGAAGAGGGTTGGCGTAATGACGCAGCCCTGCTTGACCCCGGTCCGGACGTGGATTGGGTCTGTGGTGGATCCGTTGGTCAGGATCACGGCCTGCATGTCGTCGTGGAGCAGGCGGAGAATGGCGACAAACTTTTGGGGGCAGCTGAATCGGAGGAGGGCGCTCCATAGTCCCTTGCAGTTAACCGTGTCAAAGGCCTTTGTAAGGTCAAAGGCCACGTACAAGGGTTGGTGCTGTTCCCTGCATTTCTCTTGCAGTTGTCGTGTCGTAAAGAACATGTCCGTAGTGGATGGAATCCACACTGTGACTCTGGGAGGAGCTCCTCAGCCACAGGGAGAAGACGGTTGAAGAGGATTCTGGCGATGACTTTCCCAGTGGCTGATAACAGGGAGATTCCTCTGTCGTTGCGACTGCTGAGCCGGAGTATCTTGCTGTTTGCTTTTAGTTTCTTCCTCCTCCTCCAACCTCCATTTCTTTGCAGTTCGCTGGGGTTTTATTGAGTCTTGTGAACATCACGTGACTGGCCAAACCACTCCCAACTCAACAGCTCTACAGGTGTACACATTACATTCCAGATGTTTCTGACTTCTGCGGAAACACTGGCCATAAATAGGAAACGAGCTCAAACTCCCATTATTCCCATCCAAGCATCCCTCTCATGTCTCGATCAGAGCCACAGTGCCACTGGTGAAATTATTTTGACATGCAAAGATGGAGCGTGCAGCCAGCAGTGGGGGATATCTGGAGTGCTGCACTTCCCTTTGCCTGTTTCCTAAAAATTCCTATGCTCTTGTGCAATAGAACCAATTGGTTCTGGATGCTGCTGCATTCAACTTTGCAGGAACTCTTGGGAAATATCATAAGGATGTTGTTTTAAAAACTGCCCTGCGAAGCTCTAAATACATTAAACTGTGAAAAAACAGTACTGTGCTATAACCCTTGATATACTCCAATACCTGTCCCAACTTTGGTCTAACAACTTGCATTTATATAGCACCCTTAGATGTCAGCCGTGGCTCAGTGGTTAGTACACGCACTTCTGAGTCAGAAAGGTTGTGGGTTCAAGTCACACTCTGGAGACTTGAACACACAAAAAAAAACGAGGCTGACTGTCCAGTGCAGTGCCGAGAGAGCGCTGCACTGTCGGAGGTGTTGTCTTTTGGAAGAGACTTAAACCAAGGCCCGGTCTGCCCTCTCAAGTGAATGTAAAAGATCCCACGGCACGATTTCGAAGAGCAGCAGAGGAGTTATCCCTGATGTCCTGGCCAATATTTATCCCTCAATCAACATAACAGAAAACAGATTATCTGGTCATTATCACATTGTTGGTTTGTGGGAGCTTGCTGTGCGCAAGTTGGCTGCCTTGTTGCCCATCATCATCATAGGCAGTCCCTCGGAGTCGAGGAGGGGTCGCTTCCACTTCCAAAGTGAGTTCTTTGATGGCTGAACAGTCCGATACGAGAGCCACAGACCCTGTTACAGGTGGGACAGACATTCGTCGGGGGAAGGGGTGGGTGGGGCTGGTTTGCCGCGCGCTCCTTCTGCTGCCTGTGCCTGGCCTCTTCATGCTCTTTGCGTTGACTCGAAGAGCTCAACGCCCTCCCGGATGCACTTTCTCCACCTTGGGCTGTCTGTGGCCTGGGTCTCCCAGGTGTCAGTGGTGATGTCGCACTTTACCAGGGAGGCTTTGAGGGTGTCCTTATAACGTTTCCACTGTCCTCCTTTGGCTCATTTACCATGAAGGAGATCCGCATAAAGCATTTGCTTCGGGAGTCTCGTATCTGGCATGTGTACTATGTGGCCTGCCCAGCGAAACTGATCGTGTGTGGTCAGTGCTTCAATACTGGGGTTGTTGGCCTGGTCGAGGACACTGATGTTGGTGCGCCTGTCCTCCCAGGGGATTTGCAGGATCTTGCGGAGACATCGTTGGTGATATATCTCCAGCGACTTGAGGTGCCTTCTGTACATCGTCCATGCCTCTGATCCATACAGGAGGGCGGGTATTATTACAGACCTGTAGACCATGACTTTGCTGGTAGATTTGAGGGCCTGGTCTTCAAACACTCTTTTCCTCAGATGGCCGAAGGCTGCACTGGCGCACTGGAGGCGATGCTGAAACTCCGCATCAATGTCTGCCTTTGTTGATAAGAGGCTCCCGAGATATGGGAAATAGTCCACGTTGTCCAGGGCCACGCCGTGGATCTTGATGATTGGAGGGCAGTGCTGTGCGACGGTGACAGGCTGGTGGAGGACCTTTGTCTTACGGATGTGAAGTGTAAGGCCCATGCTTTCATATGCCTCAGTGAATACATTGACTATATCCTGGAGTTCAGCCTCTGAAGGTGCGCTGACGCAGGCGTCGTCCGCATACTGCAGCTCAACGACAGAGGTTGGGGTGGTCTTGGACCTGGCCTGGAGGCGGCGTCGGTTAAACAGCTTCCCACTGGTTCTGTAGTTTAGTTCCACTCCAGCGGGGAGCTTGTTGATTGTGAGGTGGAGCATGGCAGCGAGGAAGATTGAGAAGAGGGTTGGAGCGATAACGCAGCCCTGTTTGACCCTGGTCCGGACGTGGATTGGGTCTGTAATGGATCCGTTGGTAAGGATCACGGCCTGCATGTCGTCGTGGAGCAGGCGAAGGATGTTGACAAACTTTTGGGGGCATCCGAAACGGAGGAGGAGGACGCTCCATAGACCCTCGCGGTTAACAGTGTCAAAGGCCTTTGTAAGATCGAAAAAGGCCATGTATAAGGGCTGGCGCTGCTCCCTGCAATTTTCCTGCAACTGTTGTGCTGCAAAGATCGTGTCTGTTGTGCCCTGTAGGGGACTAAATCCGCATTGTGACTCCGGGAGGAGCTCCTCGGCCACAGGGAGAAGGCGATTGAGGAGAACTCTAGCGACAGCTTTCCCAGTGGCTGATAGCAGGGAGATTCTCCTGTAGTTGCCGCAGTCGGACTTGTCCCCTTTTTAAAAATGGTCACAATCACTGCATCTCTGAGATCTCCCGGCATGCTCTCCTCCCTCCAGATGAGAGAGATCAGGTCATGTATCCGTGCCAACAGTGCCTCTCCACCATATTTTAGTGCCTCAGCAGGGATTTCATCCGCTCCCGTAGCCTTGTTATTCTTAAGTTGTTTTTTGGCTTTGCCTACCTCGTGCAGCATTGGAGTTTCACTGAGTTGGTGGCGGGTCACATGCTGCGGGATGGAGTCGAGAGCACTCGAGTCAAAGGCAGAGTCTTGATTGCGAAGATCTTCAAAGTGCTCCTTCCATCGGGCCCTGACAGCCTCGGTGTATTTGATGAGTGTTTCCCCATTCTTGGCCAGTAGTGGGGTGGGGCCTTGGGTGTTTGGACCGTAGGTGGCCTTGACTGCGATGAAGAATCCTCGCACATCATGGCTGTCGGCCAGTTGTTGTATCTCCTGTGCTTTCTCCATCCACCACCTGTTCTTTTGTTCCCGGGTTTTTTGTTGGACCTCAGCCTTGAGCCGTCTGTAAAGTTGTTTTGCAGCTCCAGAGTTGGGCTGTTGCTTGAGGCTCAGAAATGCTCTGCGCTTGCGATCTATTAGTTCTTCGATCTCCTGATCATTTTCATCAAACCAGTCCTGGTGTTTTCTGATTGTGTGACCAAGTATCTCTTCACAGGCACTGGTTATAGAGGCCTGGAGGGCAGACCAAGCGCTGTGGGCATTCAGCATCTCAGGGTCATCAAGGCACGCCAGATTGGCTGAGAGGCGCTGGCTGTATAAGGCTCTCTCAGCTGGGTCTCGAAGTGCCCTAGCGCTAACTTTTTTGTGGAACTGCTTCTGCTGTTCCCTCTGCTTTGGGGCAATGTTAATGTTGATGGATTGGATTAGGCGGTGGTCCATCCAGCAGTCGTCAGCTCCTGTCATGGCGCGGGTGATGCGCACATCCTTGCGATCCCTGGCTCGGACGATGACATAGTCAAGTAGGTGCCAGTGTTTGGAGCGAGGGTGTTGCCACGATGCCTTGTATTTGTCCCTCTGGTGGAACAAGGTGTTGGTGATGAGGAGTTGATGTTCTAGACATTTTGTCAGTAGGGTACCGCTGGAGTTGGCTTTCCCTACCCCCTCTCTGCCAATCACACCTCCCCAGAGGGCTGTGTCTATGCCAACCCTGGCATTAAAATCACCAAGGAGGATCAATTTGTCGCCCGTGGGGACATAGGACAGGGATGTCTCGAGGTTGGAATAAAATCCCTTTTTAGCCTCATCCGTTGCATCGAGTGTTGGGGCATACGCACTGATGACTGTGGCACATTGGTTCCGAGATAGGGTGATACGGAGAGTCATGAGGCGTCCGTTAACCCTACAGGGAGAGTTTCCCACATTACAACAGTAACCACAGTACAAAAGTACTTCATTGGCTGTAAAGTGCTTAGAGATGGCACTATATAAATGCAAGTCTTTCTTTCTTTAAATGTGGTAAATTATTCGAAGGCTGTTGGCAAGAAACATTTGACTGCATTCCACACTTAATATTGCTTCAAATAAAGTTGTCTTCTACAGTACATTTTGTGTCTCTATTTCATTTTCCAACTATTTATCGTTTTTCTCCTGTCTCAATATGAATTGCGCCAGCCCAGTGCAGAGCTAATGTGGAATAAACCGGCTGGAAGAATGTACTCCCAGTTTGTGTTGCTTGGCCCACACCAAAGGAACCCTCAGGCAAGTGGTTCCATTCAAGGATTGCCTCATTGGAATTCCGTGCAGAAGCCAACAGTGCCAAGACCTCGAGCTGTTCCCTGGGCTCTGTGTTCAAATGAGGCAGGGAAGATTCAATTGAGTTGTCCACTTTATACCAACCCACCCAAAAAAAAGTGTTGTACCCACCCAAAAAAAAGTGTTGTTTCAGCACTTGACAGCCGAGCAATCCGCTGACGCGACACCAGTTTTACGTGCGGGCCTTGGACGCCTCTTTTGAAGCCTTTACCAATATGGCGGGCAGCAATGCATACACGCATTCTGAGCTGGAAGCGCGCCTTCCACCATATTGGTACAGGCATCAAAGGTGGCGTCAAGGGCCCTTGACTGAAACAGGCGATTGGCATTTTGCATGTGCAAATAAGGGGTCTAGTACCTGTTTGATGCCCCCTTTAACAAATGGATTTGCCCTGTTTTCAGGGAAACCAGCTCGACATGCAGCAAAACCAGCAGTCCTTAAAGGGACCACTCCAGGCCAGCAACAGAAAGGTAAGTGTGTGAAATAAAATATTTACCTGACTTCTCCTGCAACTCCATGCACCATATTAAAAGCGCAGGCTGCTGTCAGCCATCACTCACCCTTCCTCTCAATCGATTACTCCCCCCGCCCTCTTCTCAGACCGAAATGGAGGCCACTGCCGAAGAAACCGCGGCCCTGAGGTTCAGAAGGTCCTTGCTGGATAGCAGCCTGGAGATACCGAGCTCGCCAGTCTTCAGCAAAAAATCAATGGCCCAATAAAGTGACCTCTTCTTCATTTGTCCCAGGTGTTTGTCTTCTACCAGCTGATCGCAATACAATGACCGGCACACGCCGGAGGCCCTTTAAAAGGTCAACGTGGAGGGGCGTGTCTTGGTGCTCAAGGCAACAGAAACCTGGGAGAGGGAACACAGACCTGCAAAGCTGAGGAGGGACAAGTCGATGAAGACAAAACAAGACGTGCATGAGGGAAGTATTGAAAGTATGAAGAATGTTGTGGCTCGAACGGTGATAGATACACTCCACGCTGTGTGACAGATACACTCCATGCTGTGTGACAGATACACTCCATGCTGTGTGACAGATACACTCCATGCTGTGTGACAGATACACTCCATGCAGTGTGACAGATACACTCCATGCTGTGTGAGAGTTACACTCCATGCTGTGTGAGAGTTACACTCCATGCTGTGTGAGGGTTACACTCCATGCTGTGTGAGGGTTACACTCCATGCTGTGTGAGAGTTACACTCCATGCTGTGTGAGAGTTACACTCCATGCTGTGTGACAGATACACTCCATGCTGTGTGACAGATACACTCCATGCTGTGTGACAGATACACTCCCTGCTGTGTGAGAGTTACACTCCCTGCTGTGTGACAGATACACTCCCTGCTGTGTGACAGATACACTCCATGCTGTGTGAGAGTTACACTCCATGCTGTGTGAGAGTTACACTCCATGCTGTGTGAGAGTTACACTCCATGCTGTGTGACAGATACACTCCATGCTGTGTGACAGATACACTCCATGCTGTGTGACAGATACACTCCATGCTGTGTGACAGATAAACTCCATGCTGTGTGAGAGTTACACTCCATGCTGTGTGAGAGTTACACTCCATGCTGTGTGAGAGTTACACTCCATGCTGTGTGAGAGTTACACTCCATGCTGTGTGATAGATACACTCCATGCTGTGTGATAGATACACTCCATGCTGTGTGATAGATACACTCCATGCTGTGTGAGAGTTACACTCCATGCTGTGTGAGAGTTACACTCCATGCTGTGTGAGAGATACACTCCATGCTGTGTGACAGATACACTCCATGCTGTGTGACAGATACACTCCATGCTGTGTGACAGATACACTCCATGCTGTGTGACAGATACACTCCATGCTGTGTGACAGATACACTCCATGCTGTGTGACAGATACACTCCATGCTGTGTGACAGATACACTCCATGCTGTGTGACAGATACACTCCATGTTGTGTGACAGATACACTCCATGCTGTGTGACAGATACACTCCATGCTGTGTGACAGATACACTCCATGCTGTGTGACAGATACACTCCATGCTGTGTGAGAGTTACACTCCATGCTGTGTGAGAGTTACACTCCATGCTGTGTGAGAGTTACACTCCATGCTGTGTGACAGATACACTTCATGCTGTGTGACAGATACACTCCCTGCTGTGTGACAGATACACTCCCTGCTGTGTGAGAGTTACACTCCATGCTGTGTGAGAGTTACACTCCATGCTGTGTGACAGATACAATCCATGCTGTGTGACAGATACAATCCATGCTGTGTGACAGATACACTCCATGCTGTGTGACCGATACACTCCATGCTGTGTGACAGATACACTCCATGCTGTGTGACAGATACACTCCATGCTGTGTGACAGATACACTCCATGCTGTGTGACAGATACACTCCATGCTGTGTGACAGATACACTCCATGCTGTGTGACAGATACACTCCATGCTGTGTGACAGATGCACTCCATGCTGTGTGACAGATGCACTCCATGCTGTGTGACAGATGCACTCCATGCTGTGTGACAGATGCACTCCATGCTGTGTGACAGATGCACTCCATGCTGTGTGACAGATGCACTCCATGCCGTGTGACAGATGCACTCCACGCCGTGTGACAGATACACTCCACGCCGTGTGACAGATACACTCCACGCCGTGTGACAGATACACTCCACGCCGTGTGATAGATACACTCCACGCCGTGTGACAGATACACTCCACGCCGTGTGACAGATACACTCCACGCCGTGTGACAGATACACTCCACGCCGTGTGAGAGTTACACTCCATGCCGTGTGAGAGTTACACTCCATGCCGTGTGAGAGTTACACTCCATGCCGTGTGAGAGTTACACTCCATGCCGTGTGAGAGTTACACTCCATGCCGTGTGAGAGTTACACTCCATGCTGTGCACTCCAAGCTGTGTGACAGATACACTCCATGCTGTGTGACAGATACACTCCATGCTGTGTGACAGATACACTCCATGCTGTGTGACAGATACACTCCATGCTGTGTGACAGATACACTCCATGCTGTCTCCATGCTGTGCACTCCATGCTGTGTGACAGATACACTCCATGCTGTGCGACAGATACACTCCATGCCGTGCGACAGATACACTCCATGCCGTGCGACAGATACACTCCACGCCGTGTGACAGATACACTCCATGCCGTGTGACAGATACACTCCACGCCGTGTGACAGATACACTCCACGCCGTGTGACAGATACACTCCACGCCGTGTGACAGATACACTCCATGCTGTGTGACAGATACACTCCATGCTGTGTGACAGATACACTCCATGCTGTGTGACAGATACACTCCATGCTGTGTGACAGATACACTCCATGCTGTGTGACAGATACACTCCATGCTGTGTGACAGATACACTCCATGCTGTGTGACAGATACACTCCATGCTGTGTGACAGATACACTCCATGCTGTGTGACAGATACACTCCATGCTGTGTGACAGATACACTCCATGCTGTGTGACAGATACACTCCATGCTGTGTGACAGATACACTCCATGCTGTGTGACAGATACACTCCATGCTGTGTGACAGATACACTCCATGCTGTGTGACAGATACACTCCATGCTGTGTGACAGATACACTCCATGCTGTGTGAGAGTTACACTCCATGCTGTGTGATAGATACACTCCATGCTGTGTGATCGATACACTCCATGCTGTGTGATAGATACACTCCATGCTGTGTGATAGATACACTCCATGCTGTGTGATAGATACACTCCATGCTGTGTGACAGATACACTCCATGCTGTGTGACAGATACACTCCATGCTGTGTGACAGATACACTCCATGCTGTGTGACAGATACACTCCATGCTGTGTGACAGATACACTCCATGCTGTGTGACAGATACACTCCATGCTGTGTGACAGATGCACTCCATGCTGTGTGACAGATGCACTCCATGCTGTGTGACAGATGCACTCCATGCTGTGTGACAGATGCACTCCATGCTGTGTGACAGATGCACTCCATGCTGTGTGACAGATGCACTCCATGCTGTGTGAGAGTTGCACTCCATGCCGTGTGAGAGTTACACTCCATGCCGTGTGAGAGTTACACTCCATGCCGTGTGAGAGTTACACTCCATGCTGTGCACTCCAAGCTGTGTGACAGATACACTCCATGCTGTGTGACAGATACACTCCATGCTGTGTGACAGATACACTCCATGCTGTGTGACAGATACACTCCATGCTGTGTGACAGATACACTCCATGCTGTCTCCATGCTGTGCACTCCATGCTGTGTGACAGATACACTCCATGCTGTGCGACAGATACACTCCATGCCGTGCGACAGATACACTCCATGCCGTGCGACAGATACACTCCACGCCGTGTGACAGATACACTCCATGCCGTGTGACAGATACACTCCACGCCGTGTGACAGATACACTCCACGCCGTGTGACAGATACACTCCACGCCGTGTGACAGATACACTCCATGCTGTGTGACAGATACACTCCATGCTGTGTGACAGATACACTCCATGCTGTGTGACACATACACTCCATGCTGTGTGACAGATACACTCCATGCTGTGTGACACATACACTCCATGCTGTGTGACAGATACACTCCATGCTGTGTGACAGATACACTCCATGCTGTGTGACAGATACACTCCATGCTGTGTGACAGATACACTCCATGCTGTGTGACAGATACACTCCATGCTGTGTGACAGATACACTCCATGCTGTGTGACAGATACACTCCATGCTGTGTGACAGATACACTCCATGCTGTGTGACAGATACACTCCATGCTGTGTGACAGATACACTCCATGCTGTGTGACAGATACACTCCATGCTGTGTGACAGATACACTCCATGCTGTGTGAGAGTTACACTCCATGCTGTGTGATAGATACACTCCATGCTGTGTGATAGATACACTCCATGCTGTGTGATAGATACACTCCATGCTGTGTGACAGATACACTCCATGCTGTGTGACAGATACACTCCATGCTGTGTGACAGATACACTCCATGCTGTGTGACAGATACACTCCATGCTGTGTGACAGATGCACTCCATGCTGTGTGACAGATGCACTCCATGCTGTGTGACAGATGCACTCCATGCTGTGTGACAGATGCACTCCATGCTGTGTGACAGATGCACTCCATGCTGTGTGAGAGTTGCACTCCATGCTGTGTGAGAGTTGCACTCCATGCTGTGTGAGAGTTGCACTCCATGCTGTGTGAGAGTTGCACTCCATGCTGTGTGAGAGTTGCACTCCATGCTGTGTGAGAGTTGCACTCCATGCTGTGTGAGAGTTGCACTCCATGCTGTGTGACAGATACACTCCATGCTGTGTGACAGATGCACTCCATGCTTTGTGACAGATGCACTCCATGCTGTGTGACAGATGCACTCCATGCTGTGTGACAGATGCACTCCATGCTGTGTGACAGATGCACTCCATGCTGTGTGACAGATGCACTCCATGCTGTGTGACAGATGCACTCCATGCTGTGTGACAGATACACTCCATGCTGTGTGACAGATACACTCCATGCTGTGTGACAGATACACTCCATGCTGTGTGACAGATACACTCCATGCTGTGTGACAGATACACTCCATGCTGTGTGACAGACACACTCCATGCTGTGTGACAGACACACTCCATGCTGTGTGACAGACACACTCCATGCTGTGTGACAGACACACTCCATGCTGTGTGACAGATACACTCCATGCTGTGTGACAGATGCACTCCATGCTGTGTGACAGATGCACTCCATGCTGTGTGACAGTTGCACTCCATGCTGTGTGACAGATACACTCCATGCTGTGTGACAGATACACTCCATGCTGTGTGACAGATACACTCCATGCTGTGCACTCCATGCTGTGTGACAGATGCACTCCATGCTGTGTGACAGATTCACTCCATGCTGTGTGACAGATTCACTCCATGCTGTGTGACATATTCACTCCATGCTGTGTGACAGATTCACTCCATGCTGTGTGATATATACACTCCATGCTGTGTGACAGATACACTCCATGCTGTGTGACAGATACACTCCATGCTGTGTGACAGATACACTCCATGCTGTGTGATAGATACACTCCATGCTGTGTGATAGATTCACTCCATGCTGTGTGACAGATACACTCCATGCTGTGTGACAGATACACTCCATATGTGTGATAGATACACTCCATGCTGTGTGATAGATACACTCCATGCTGTGTGATAGATACACTCCATGCTGTGTGATAGATACAATCCATGCTGTGTGATAGATACAATCCATGCTGTGTGATAAATACAATCCATGCTGTGTGATAGATACAATCCATGCTGTGTGATAGATACACTCCATGCTGTGTGATAGATACACTCCATGCTGTGTGACAGATACACTCCATGCTGTGTGACAGATACACTCCATGCTGTGTGACAGATACACTCCATGCTGTGTAACAGATACACTCCATGCTGTGTGACAGATACACTCCATGCTGTGTGACAGATACACTCCATGCTGTGTGACAGATACACTCCATGCTGTGTGACAGATACACTCCATGCTGTGTGACAGATACACTCCATGCTGTGTGACAGATACACTCCATGCTGTGTGACAGATACACTCCATGCTGTGTGACAGATACACTCCATGCTGTGTGACAGATACACTCCATGCTGTGTGACAGATACACTCCATGCTGTGTGACAGATACACTCCATGCTGTGTGACAGATACACTCCATGCTGTGTGACAGATGCACTCCATGCTGTGTGACAGATGCACTCCATGCTGTGTGACAGATGCACTCCATGCTGTGTGACAGATGCACTCCATGCTGTGTGACAGATGCACTCCATGCTGTGTGACAGATACACTTCATGCTGTGTGACAGATACACTTCATGCTGTGTGACAGATACACTCCATGCTGTGTGACAGATACACTCCATGCTGTGTGACAGATACACTCCATGCTATGTGACAGATACACTCCATGCTGTGTGACAGATACACTCCATGCTGTGTGACAGATACACTCCATGCTGTGTGACAGATACACTCCATGCTGTGTGACAGATACACTCCATGCTGTGTGACAGATACACTCCATGCTGTGTGACAGATACACTCCATGCTGTGTGACAGATACACTCCATGCTGTGTGACAGATACACTCCATGCTGTGTGACAGATACACTCCATGCTGTGTGACAGATACACTCCATGCTGTGTGACAGATACACTCCATGCTGTGTGACAGATACACTCCATGCTGTGTGACAGATACACTCCCTGCATTGTGACAGATGCACTCTATGCTGTGTGACAGATACACTCCATGCTGTGTGACAGATACACTCCATGCTGTGTGACAGATACACTCCATGCTGTGTGACAGATACACTCCATGCTGTGTGACAGATACACTCCATGCTGTGTGACAGATACACTCCATGCTGTGTGAGAGTTACACTCCATGCTGTGTGACAGATACATTCCATGCTGTGCACTCCATGCTGTGTGACAGATGCACTCCATGCTGTGTGACAGATGCACTCCATGCTGTGTGACAGATGCACTCCATGCTGTGTGACAGATGCACTCCATGCTGTGTGACAGATTCACTCCATGCTGTGTGACAGATTCACTCCATGCTGTGTGACAGATTCACTCCATGCTGTGTGACAGATTCACTCCATGCTGTGTGACAGATTCACTCCATGCTGTGTGATATATACACTCCATGCTGTGTGATATATACACTCCATGCTGTGTGATATATACACTCCACGCTGTGTGATATATACACTCCACGCTGTGTGATATATACACTCCACGCTGTGTGACAGATACACTCCACGCTGTGTGACAGATACACTCCACGCTGTGTGACAGATACACTCCACGCTGTGTGACAGATACACTCCACGCTGAGTGACAGATACACTCCACGCTGTGTGACAGATACACTCCACGCTGTGTGACAGATACACTCCATGCTGTGTGACAGATACACTCCATGCTGTGTGACAGATACACTCCATGCTGTGTGCCAGATACACTCCATGCTGTGTGACAGTTGCACTCCATGCTGTGTGACAGTTGCACTCCATGCTGTGTGACAGTTGCACTCCATGCTGTGTGACAGTTGCACTCCATGCTGTGTGACAGTTGCACTCCATGCTGTGTGACAGATACACTCCATGCTGTGTGAGAGTTACACTCCATGCTGTGCACTCCATGCTGTGTGACAGATGCACTCCATGCTGTGTGACAGATGCACTCCATGCTGTGTGACAGATTCACTCCATGCTGTGTGACAGATTCACTCCATGCTGTGTGACAGATTCACTCCATGCTGTGTGATAGATTCACTCCATGCTGTGTGATAGATTCACTCCATGCTGTGTGATAGATACACTCGATGCTGTGTGATAGATACACTCGATGCTGTGTGATAGATACACTCGATGCTGTGTGATAGATACACTCGATGCTGTGTGATAGATACACTCGATGCTGTGTGATAGATACACTCGATGCTGTGTGATAGATACACTCGATGCTGTGTGATAGATACACTCGATGCTGTGTGATAGATACACTCCATGCTGTGTGATAGATACACTCCATGCTGTGTGATAGATACACTCCATGCTGTGTGATAGATACACTCCATGCTGTGTGATAGATACACTCCATGCTGTGTGATAGATACACTCCATGCTGTGTGATAGATACACTCCATGCTGTGTGATAGATACACTCCATGCTGTGTGATAGATACACTCCATGCTGTGTGATAGATCCACTCCATGCCGTGTGACAGATCCACTCCATGCCGTGTGACAGATCCACTCCATGCCGTGTGACAGATCCACTCCATGCCGTGTGACAGATCCACTCCATGCTGTGTGACAGTTGCACTCCATGCTGTGTGACAGATACACTCCATGCTGTGTGACAGTTGCACTCCATGCTGTGTGACAGTTGCACTCCATGCTGTGTGACAGTTGCACTCCATGCTGTGTGACAGTTGCACTCCATGCTGTGTGACTGTTGCACTCCATGCTGTGTGACTGTTGCACTCCATGCTGTGTGACTGTTGCACTCCATGCTGTGTGACTGTTGCACTCCATGCTGTGTGACAGTTGCACTCCATGCTGTGTGACAGTTGCACTCCATGCTGTGTGACAGTTGCACTCCATGCTGTGTGACAGTTGCACGCCATGCTGTGTGACAGTTGCACTCCATGCTGTGTGACAGTTGCACTCCATGCTGTGTGACAGTTGCACTCCATGCTGTGTGACAGACACACTCCATGCTGTGTGAGAGTTACACTCCATGCTGTGTGACCGATACACTCCATGCTGTGTGACCGATACACTCCATGCTGTGTGACCGATACACTCCATGCTGTGTGACCGATACACTCCATGCTGTGTGACCGATACACTCCATGCTGTGTGACAGATACACTCCATGCTGTGTGACAGATACACTCCATGCTGTGCACTCCAAGCTGTGTGACAGATGCACTCCATGCTGTGTGACAGATACACTCCATGCTGTGTGACAGATACACTCCATGCTGTGTGACAGATACACTCCATGCTGTGTGACAGATACACTCTATGCTGTGTGACAGATACACTCCATGCTGTGTGACAGATACACTCCATGCTGTGTGACAGATACACTCCATGCTGTCTGATAGATACACTCCATGCTGTGTGATAGATACACTCCATGCTGTGTGACAGATACACTTCATGCTGTGTGACAGATACACTTCATGCTGTGTGACAGATACACTTCATGCTGTGTGACAGATACACTCCATGCTGTGTGAGAGATACACTCCATGCTGTGTGAGAGATACACTCCATGCTGTGTGAGAGATACACTCCATGCTGTGTGAGAGTTACACTCCATGCTGTGTGAGAGTTACACTCCATGCTGTGTGAGAGTTACACTCCATGCTGTGTGAGAGTTACACTCCATGCTGTGTGAGAGTTACACTCCATGCTGTGTGAGAGTTACACTCCATGCTGTGTGAGAGTTACACTCCATGCTGTGTGAGAGTTACACTCCATGCTGTGTGAGAGTTACACTCCATGCTGTGTGAGAGTTACACTCCATGCTGTGTGAGAGTTACACTCCATGCTGTGTGAGAGTTACACTCCATGCTGTGTGAGAGTTACACTCCATGCTGTGTGACAGATACACTCCATGCTGTGTGACAGATACACTTCATGCTGTGTGACAGATACACTCCCTGCTGTGTGAGAGTTACGCTCCATGCTGTGTGACAGATACGCTCCATGCTGTGTGACAGATACGCTCCATGCTGTGTGAGAGTTACGCTCCATGCTCTGTGAGAGTTACGCTCCATGCTGTGTGAGAGTTACGCTCCATGCTGTGTGAGAGTTACGCTCCATGCTGTGTGAGAGTTACGCTCCATGCTGTGTGAGAGTTACGCTCCATGCTGTGTGAGATACACTCCATGCTGTGTGACAGATACACTCCATGCTGTGTGACAGATACACTCCATGCTGTGTGACAGATACACTCCATGCTGTGTGACAGATACACTCCATGCTGTGTGACAGATACACTCCATGCTGTGTGACAGATACACTCCATGCTGTGTGACAGATACACTCCATGCTGTGTGACAGATACACTCCATGCTGTGTGACAGATACACTCCATGCTGTGTGAGAGTTGCACTCCATGCTGTGTGAGAGTTGCACTCCATGCTGTGTGAGAGATGCACTCCATGCTGTGTGAGAGTTGCACTCCATGCTGTGTGAGAGTTGCACTCCATGCTGTGTGAGAGTTGCACTCCATGCTGTGTGAGAGTTGCACTCCATGCTGTGTGAGAGTTGCACTCCATGCTGTGTGAGAGTTGCACTCCATGCTGTGTGAGAGTTGCACTCCATGCTGTGTGAGAGTTGCACTCCATGCTGTGTGAGAGTTGCACTCCATGCTGTGTGAGAGTTACACTCCATGCTGTGAGAGTTGCACTCCATGCTGTGTGAGAGTTGCACTCCATGCTGTGTGAGAGTTGCACTCCATGCTGTGTGAGAGTTGCACTCCATGCTGTGTGAGAGTTGCACTCCATGCTGTGTGAGAGTTACACTCCATGCTGTGTGATAGATACACTCCATGCTGTGTGACAGATACACTCCATGCTGTGCACTCCATGCTGTGTGACAGATACACTCCATGCTGTGTGAGAGTTACACTCCATGCTGTGTGAGAGTTACACTCCATGCTGTGTGAGAGTTGCACTCCATGCTGTGTGAGAGTTGCACTCCATGCTGTGTGAGATTTGCACTCCATGCTGTGTGAGAGTTGCACTCCATGCTGTGTGAGAGTTGCACTCCATGCTGTGTGAGAGTTGCACTCCATGCTGTGTGACAGATACACTCCATGCTGTGCACTCCATGCTGTGTGACAGATACACTCCATGCTGTGTGACAGATACACTCCATGCTGTGTGACAGATACACTCCATGCTGTGTGACAGATACACTCCATGCTGTGTGACAGATACACTCCATGCTGTGTGAGAGTTACACTCCATGCTGTGTGAGAGTTACACTCCATGCTGTGTGAGAGTTACACTCCATGCTGTGTGAGAGTTACACTCCATGCTGTGTGAGAGTTACACTCCATGCTGTGTGAGAGTTACACTCCATGCTGTGTGAGAGTTACACTCCATGCTGTGTGAGAGTTACACTCCATGCTGTGTGACAGATACACTCCATGCTGTGTGACAGATACACTCCATGCTGTGTGACAGATACACTCCATGCTGTGTGACAGATACACTCCATGCTGTGTGACAGATACACTCCATGCTGTGTGACAGATACACTCCATGCTGTGTGACAGATACACTCCATGCTGTGTGATAGATACACTCCATGCTGTGTGAGAGATACACTCCATGCTGTGTGAGAGATACACTCCATGCTGTGTGAGAGATACACTCCATGCTGTGTGAGAGATACACTCCATGCTGTGTGACAGATACACTCCATGCTGTGTGACAGATACACTCCATGCTGTGTGACAGATACACTCCATGCTGTGTGACAGATACACTCCATGCTGTGTGACAGATACACTCCATGCTGTGTGACAGATACACTCCATGCTGTGTGACAGATACACTCCATGCTGTGTGACAGATACACTCCATGCTGTGTGACAGATACACTCCATGCTGTGTGACAGATACACTCCATGCTGTGTGACAGAAACACTCCATGCTGTGTGACAGATACACTCCATGCTGTGTGACAGATACACTCCATGCTGTGTGACAGATACACTCCATGCTGTGTGACAGATACACTCCATGCTGTGTGACAGATACACTCCATGCTGTGTGACAGATACACTCCATGACAGATACACTCCATGCTGTGTGACAGATACACTCCATGCTGTGTGACAGATACACTCCATGCTGTGTGACAGATACACTCCATGCTGTGTGACAGATACACTCCATGCTGTGCACTCCATGCTGTGTGACAGATACACTCCATGCTGTGTGACAGATACACTCCATGCTGTGTGACAGATACACTCCATGCTGTGTGAGAGTTACACTCCATGCTGTGTGAGAGTTACACTCCATGCTGTGTGAGAGTTACACTCCATGCTGTGTGAGAGTTACACTCCATGCTGTGTGAGAGTTACTCTCCATGCTGTGTGAGAGTTACACTCCATGCTGTGTGAGAGTTACACTCCATGCTGTGTGAGAGTTACACTCCATGCTGTGTGAGAGTTACACTCCATGCTGTGTGAGAGTTACACTCCATGCTGTGTGAGAGTTACACTCCATGCTGTGTGAGAGTTACACTCCATGCTGTGTGAGAGTTACACTCCATGCTGTGTGAGAGTTACACTCCATGCTGTGTGAGAGTTACACTCCATGCTGTGTGAGAGTTACACTCCATGCTGTGTGACAGATACACTCCATGCTGTGTGACAGATACACTCCATGCTGTGTGACAGATACACTCCATGCTGTGTGACAGATACACTCCATGCTGTGTGACAGATCCACTCCATGCTGTGTGACAGATCCACTCCATGCTGTGTGAGAGTTACACTCCATGCTGTGTGAGAGTTACACTCCATGCTGTGTGAGAGTTACACTCCATGCTGTGTGAGAGTTACACTCCATGCTGTGTGAGAGTTACACTCCATGCTGTGTGAGAGTTACACTCCATGCTGTGTGAGAGTTACACTCCATGCTGTGTGAGAGTTACACTCGATGCTGTGTGATAGATACACTCCATGCTGTGTGATAGATACACTCCATGCTGTGTGATAGATACACTCCATGCTGTGTGACAGATACACTCCATGCTGTGTGACAGATACACTCCATGCTGTGTGACAGATACACTCCATGCTGTGTGACAGATACACTCCATGCTGTGTGACAGATACACTCCATGCTGTGTGACAGATACACTCCGTGCTGTGCACTCCAAGCTGTGTGACAGATACACTCCATGCTGTGTGACAGATACACTCCATGCTGTGTGACAGATACACTCCATGCTGTGTGACAGATACACTCCATGCTGTGTGACAGATACACTCCATGCTGTGTGACACATACACTCCATGCTGTGTGACAGATACACTCCATGCTGTGTGACAGATACACTCCATGCTGTGTGACAGATACACTCCATGCTGTGTGACAGATACACTCCATGCTGTGTGACAGATACACTCCATGCTGTGTGACAGATACACTCCATGCTGTGTGACAGATACACTCCATGCTGTGTGACAGATACACTCCATGCTGTGTGACAGATACACTCCATGCTGTGTGACAGATACACGCCATGCTGTGTGACAGATACACGCCATGCTGTGTGACAGATACACTCCATGCTGTGTGACAGATACACTCCATGCTGTGTGACAGATACACGCCATGCTGTGTGACAGATACACGCCATGCTGTGTGACAGATACACGCCATGCTGTGTGACAGATACACGCCATGCTGTGTGACAGATACACGCCATGCTGTGTGACAGATACACGCCATGCTGTGTGACAGATACACGCCATGCTGTGTGACAGACACACTCCATGCTGTGTGACAGATACACTCCATGCTGTGTGACAGATACACTCCATGCTGTGTGATAGATACGCTCCACGCTGTGTGATAGATACGCTCCACGCTGTCTGATAGATACGCTCCACGCTGTGTGACAGATACGCTCCACGCTGTGTGACAGATACGCTCCACGCTGTGTGACAGATACGCTCCACGCCGTGTGACAGATACACTCCACGCTGTGTGACAGATACACTCCATGCTGTGTGACAGACTCACTCCATGCTGTGTGACAGACTCACTCCATGCTGTGTGACAGACACACTCCATTCTGTGTGACAGACACACTCCATTCTGTGTGACAGATACACTCCATGCCGTGTGACAGATGCACTCCATGCCGTGTGACAGATGCACTCCATGCCGTGTGACAGATGCACTCCATGCCGTGTGACAGATGCACTCCATGCCATGTGACAGATGCACTCCATGCCGTGTGACAGATGCACTCCATGCCGTGTGACAGATACACTCCATGCCGTGTGACAGATACACTCCATGCCGTGTGACAGATACACTCCATGCTGTGTGACAGATACACTCCATGCTGTGTGCCAGATACACTCCATGCTGTGTGACAGTTGCACTCCATGCTGTGTGACAGTTGCACTCCATGCTGTGTGACAGTTGCACTCCATGCTGTGTGACAGTTGCACTCCATGCTGTGTGACAGTTGCACTCCATGCTGTGTGACAGTTGCACTCCATGCTGTGTGACAGATACACTCCATGCTGTGTGAGAGTTACACTCCATGCTGTGCACTCCATGCTGTGTGACAGATGCACTCCATGCTGTGTGACAGATGCACTCCATGCTGTGTGACAGATTCACTCCATGCTGTGTGACAGATTCACTCCATGCTGTGTGACAGATTCACTCCATGCTGTGTGATAGATTCACTCCATGCTGTGTGATAGATTCACTCCATGCTGTGTGATAGATACACTCGATGCTGTGTGATAGATACACTCGATGCTGTGTGATAGATACACTCGATGCTGTGTGATAGATACACTCGATGCTGTGTGATAGATACACTCGATGCTGTGTGATAGATACACTCGATGCTGTGTGATAGATACACTCGATGCTGTGTGATAGATACACTCGATGCTGTGTGATAGATACACTCCATGCTGTGTGATAGATACACTCCATGCTGTGTGATAGATACACTCCATGCTGTGTGATAGATACACTCCATGCTGTGTGATAGATACACTCCATGCTGTGTGATAGATACACTCCATGCTGTGTGATAGATACACTCCATGCTGTGTGATAGATACACTCCATGCTGTGTGATAGATACACTCCATGCTGTGTGATAGATCCACTCCATGCCGTGTGACAGATCCACTCCATGCCGTGTGACAGATCCACTCCATGCCGTGTGACAGATCCACTCCATGCCGTGTGACAGATCCACTCCATGCTGTGTGACAGTTGCACTCCATGCTGTGTGACAGATACACTCCATGCTGTGTGACAGTTGCACTCCATGCTGTGTGACAGTTGCACTCCATGCTGTGTGACAGTTGCACTCCATGCTGTGTGACAGTTGCACTCCATGCTGTGTGACTGTTGCACTCCATGCTGTGTGACTGTTGCACTCCATGCTGTGTGACTGTTGCACTCCATGCTGTGTGACTGTTGCACTCCATGCTGTGTGACAGTTGCACTCCATGCTGTGTGACAGTTGCACTCCATGCTGTGTGACAGTTGCACTCCATGCTGTGTGACAGTTGCACGCCATGCTGTGTGACAGTTGCACTCCATGCTGTGTGACAGTTGCACTCCATGCTGTGTGACAGTTGCACTCCATGCTGTGTGACAGACACACTCCATGCTGTGTGAGAGTTACACTCCATGCTGTGTGACCGATACACTCCATGCTGTGTGACCGATACACTCCATGCTGTGTGACCGATACACTCCATGCTGTGTGACCGATACACTCCATGCTGTGTGACCGATACACTCCATGCTGTGTGACAGATACACTCCATGCTGTGTGACAGATACACTCCATGCTGTGCACTCCAAGCTGTGTGACAGATGCACTCCATGCTGTGTGACAGATACACTCCATGCTGTGTGACAGATACACTCCATGCTGTGTGACAGATACACTCCATGCTGTGTGACAGATACACTCCATGCTGTGTGACAGATACACTCTATGCTGTGTGACAGATACACTCCATGCTGTGTGACAGATACACTCCATGCTGTGTGACAGATACACTCCATGCTGTCTGATAGATACACTCCATGCTGTGTGATAGATACACTCCATGCTGTGTGACAGATACACTTCATGCTGTGTGACAGATACACTTCATGCTGTGTGACAGATACACTTCATGCTGTGTGACAGATACACTCCATGCTGTGTGAGAGATACACTCCATGCTGTGTGAGAGATACACTCCATGCTGTGTGAGAGATACACTCCATGCTGTGTGAGAGTTACACTCCATGCTGTGTGAGAGTTACACTCCATGCTGTGTGAGAGTTACACTCCATGCTGTGTGAGAGTTACACTCCATGCTGTGTGAGAGTTACACTCCATGCTGTGTGAGAGTTACACTCCATGCTGTGTGAGAGTTACACTCCATGCTGTGTGAGAGTTACACTCCATGCTGTGTGAGAGTTACACTCCATGCTGTGTGAGAGTTACACTCCATGCTGTGTGAGAGTTACACTCCATGCTGTGTGAGAGTTACACTCCATGCTGTGTGAGAGTTACACTCCATGCTGTGTGACAGATACACTCCATGCTGTGTGACAGATACACTTCATGCTGTGTGACAGATACACTCCCTGCTGTGTGAAAGTTACGCTCCATGCTGTGTGACAGATACGCTCCATGCTGTGTGACAGATACGCTCCATGCTGTGTGAGAGTTACGCTCCATGCTCTGTGAGAGTTACGCTCCATGCTGTGTGAGAGTTACGCTCCATGCTGTGTGAGAGTTACGCTCCATGCTGTGTGAGAGTTACGCTCCATGCTGTGTGAGAGTTACGCTCCATGCTGTGTGAGATACACTCCATGCTGTGTGACAGATACACTCCATGCTGTGTGACAGATACACTCCATGCTGTGTGACAGATACACTCCATGCTGTGTGACAGATACACTCCATGCTGTGTGACAGATACACTCCATGCTGTGTGACAGATACACTCCATGCTGTGTGACAGATACACTCCATGCTGTGTGACAGATACACTCCATGCTGTGTGACAGATACACTCCATGCTGTGTGAGAGTTGCACTCCATGCTGTGTGAGAGTTGCACTCCATGCTGTGTGAGAGTTGCACTCCATGCTGTGTGAGAGTTGCACTCCATGCTGTGTGAGAGTTGCACTCCATGCTGTGTGAGAGTTGCACTCCATGCTGTGTGAGAGTTGCACTCCATGCTGTGTGAGAGTTGCACTCCATGCTGTGTGAGAGTTGCACTCCATGCTGTGTGAGAGTTGCACTCCATGCTGTGTGAGAGTTGCACTCCATGCTGTGTGAGAGTTGCACTCCATGCTGTGTGAGAGTTACACTCCATGCTGTGAGAGTTGCACTCCATGCTGTGTGAGAGTTGCACTCCATGCTGTGTGAGAGTTGCACTCCATGCTGTGTGAGAGTTGCACTCCATGCTGTGTGAGAGTTGCACTCCATGCTGTGTGAGAGTTACACTCCATGCTGTGTGATAGATACACTCCATGCTGTGTGACAGATACACTCCATGCTGTGCACTCCATGCTGTGTGACAGATACACTCCATGCTGTGTGAGAGTTACACTCCATGCTGTGTGAGAGTTACACTCCATGCTGTGTGAGAGTTGCACTCCATGCTGTGTGAGAGTTGCACTCCATGCTGTGTGAGAGTTGCACTCCATGCTGTGTGAGAGTTGCACTCCATGCTGTGTGAGAGTTGCACTCCATGCTGTGTGAGAGTTGCACTCCATGCTGTGTGACAGATACACTCCATGCTGTGCACTCCATGCTGTGTGACAGATACACTCCATGCTGTGTGACAGATACACTCCATGCTGTGTGACAGATACACTCCATGCTGTGTGACAGATACACTCCATGCTGTGTGAGAGTTACACTCCATGCTGTGTGAGAGTTACACTCCATGCTGTGTGAGAGTTACACTCCATGCTGTGTGAGAGTTACACTCCATGCTGTGTGAGAGTTACACTCCATGCTGTGTGAGAGTTACACTCCATGCTGTGTGAGAGTTACACTCCATGCTGTGTGACAGATACACTCCATGCTGTGTGACAGATACACTCCATGCTGTGTGACAGATACACTCCATGCTGTGTGACAGATACACTCCATGCTGTGTGACAGATACACTCCATGCTGTGTGACAGATACACTCCATGCTGTGTGACAGATACACTCCATGCTGTGTGATAGATACACTCCATGCTGTGTGAGAGATACACTCCATGCTGTGTGAGAGATACACTCCATGCTGTGTGAGAGATACACTCCATGCTGTGTGAGAGATACACTCCATGCTGTGTGACAGATACACTCCATGCTGTGTGACAGATACACTCCATGCTGTGTGACAGATACACTCCATGCTGTGTGACAGATACACTCCATGCTGTGTGACAGATACACTCCATGCTGTGTGACAGATACACTCCATGCTGTGTGACAGATACACTCCATGCTGTGTGACAGATACACTCCATGCTGTGTGACAGATACACTCCATGCTGTGTGACAGATACACTCCATGCTGTGTGACAGAAACACTCCATGCTGTGTGACAGATACACTCCATGCTGTGTGACAGATACACTCCATGCTGTGTGACAGATACACTCCATGCTGTGTGACAGATACACTCCATGCTGTGTGACAGATACACTCCATGCTGTGTGACAGATACACTCCATGACAGATACACTCCATGCTGTGTGACAGATACACTCCATGCTGTGTGACAGATACACTCCATGCTGTGTGACAGATACACTCCATGCTGTGTGACAGATACACTCCATGCTGTGCACTCCATGCTGTGTGACAGATACACTCCATGCTGTGTGACAGATACACTCCATGCTGTGTGACAGATACACTCCATGCTGTGTGAGAGTTACACTCCATGCTGTGTGAGAGTTACACTCCATGCTGTGTGAGAGTTACACTCCATGCTGTGTGAGAGTTACACTCCATGCTGTGTGAGAGTTACTCTCCATGCTGTGTGAGAGTTACACTCCATGCTGTGTGAGAGTTACACTCCATGCTGTGTGAGAGTTACACTCCATGCTGTGTGAGAGTTACACTCCATGCTGTGTGAGAGTTACACTCCATGCTGTGTGAGAGTTACACTCCATGCTGTGTGAGAGTTACACTCCATGCTGTGTGAGAGTTACACTCCATGCTGTGTGAGAGTTACACTCCATGCTGTGTGAGAGTTACACTCCATGCTGTGTGAGAGTTACACTCCATGCTGTGTGACAGATACACTCCATGCTGTGTGACAGATACACTCCATGCTGTGTGACAGATACACTCCATGCTGTGTGACAGATCCACTCCATGCTGTGTGACAGATCCACTCCATGCTGTGTGAGAGTTACACTCCATGCTGTGTGAGAGTTACACTCCATGCTGTGTGAGAGTTACACTCCATGCTGTGTGAGAGTTACACTCCATGCTGTGTGAGAGTTACACTCCATGCTGTGTGAGAGTTACACTCCATGCTGTGTGAGAGTTACACTCCATGCTGTGTGAGAGTTACACTCGATGCTGTGTGATAGATACACTCCATGCTGTGTGATAGATACACTCCATGCTGTGTGATAGATACACTCCATGCTGTGTGACAGATACACTCCATGCTGTGTGACAGATACACTCCATGCTGTGTGACAGATACACTCCATGCTGTGTGACAGATACACTCCATGCTGTGTGACAGATACACTCCATGCTGTGTGACAGATACACTCCGTGCTGTGCACTCCAAGCTGTGTGACAGATACACTCCATGCTGTGTGACAGATACACTCCATGCTGTGTGACAGATACACTCCATGCTGTGTGACAGATACACTCCATGCTGTGTGACAGATACACTCCATGCTGTGTGACAGATACACTCCATGCTGTGTGACAGATACACTCCATGCTGTGTGACAGATACACTCCATGCTGTGTGACAGATACACTCCATGCTGTGTGACAGATACACTCCATGCTGTGTGACAGATACACTCCATGCTGTGTGACAGATACACTCCATGCTGTGTGACAGATACACTCCATGCTGTGTGACAGATACACGCCATGCTGTGTGACAGATACACGCCATGCTGTGTGACAGATACACTCCATGCTGTGTGACAGATACACTCCATGCTGTGTGACAGATACACGCCATGCTGTGTGACAGATACACGCCATGCTGTGTGACAGATACACGCCATGCTGTGTGACAGATACACGCCATGCTGTGTGACAGATACACGCCATGCTGTGTGACAGATACACGCCATGCTGTGTGACAGATACACGCCATGCTGTGTGACAGACACACTCCATGCTGTGTGACAGATACACTCCATGCTGTGTGACAGATACACTCCATGCTGTGTGATAGATACGCTCCACGCTGTGTGATAGATACGCTCCACGCTGTCTGATAGATACGCTCCACGCTGTGTGACAGATACGCTCCACGCTGTGTGACAGATACGCTCCACGCTGTGTGACAGATACGGTCCACGCCGTGTGACAGATACACTCCACGCTGTGTGACAGATACACTCCATGCTGTGTGACAGACTCACTCCATGCTGTGTGACAGACTCACTCCATGCTGTGTGACAGACACACTCCATTCTGTGTGACAGACACACTCCATTCTGTGTGACAGATACACTCCATGCCGTGTGACAGATGCACTCCATGCCGTGTGACAGATGCACTCCATGCCGTGTGACAGATGCACTCCATGCCATGTGACAGATGCACTCCATGCCGTGTGACAGATGCACTCCATGCCGTGTGACAGATACACTCCATGCCGTGTGACAGATACACTCCATGCCGTGTGACAGATACACTCCATGCTGTGTGACAGATACACTCCATGCTGTGTGACAGATACACTCCGTGCTGTGCACTCCAAGCTGTGTGACAGATACACTCCATGCTGTGTGACAGATACACTCCATGCTGTGTGACAGATACACTCCATGCTGTGTGACAGATACACTCCATGCTGTGTGACAGATACACTCCATGCTGTGTGACACATACACTCCATGCTGTGTGACAGATACACTCCATGCTGTGTGACAGATACACTCCATGCTGTGTGACAGATACACTCCATGCTGTGTGACAGATACACTCCATGCTGTGTGACAGATACACTTCATGCTGTGTGACAGATACACTCCATGCTGTGTGACAGATACACTCCATGCTGTGTGACAGATACACTCCATGCTGTGTGACAGATACACTCCATGCTGTGTGACAGATACACGCCATGCTGTGTGACAGATACACTCCATGCTGTGTGACAGATACACTCCATGCTGTGTGACAGATACACGCCATGCTGTGTGACAGATACACGCCATGCTGTGTGACAGATACACGCCATGCTGTGTGACAGATACACGCCATGCTGTGTGACAGATACACGCCATGCTGTGTGACAGATACACGCCATGCTGTGTGACAGATACACGCCATGCTGTGTGACAGATACACGCCATGCTGTGTGACAGATACACTCCATGCTGTGTGACAGATACACTCCATGCTGTGTGACAGATACACTCCATGCTGTGTGACAGATACACTCCATGCTGTGCACTCCATGCTGTGTGACAGATACACTCCATGCTGTGTGACAGATACACTCCATGCTGTGTGACAGATACACTCCATGCTGTGTGAGAGTTACACTCCATGCTGTGTGAGAGTTACACTCCATGCTGTGTGACAGATACACTCCATGCTGTGTGACAGATACACTTCATGCTGTGTGACAGATACACTCCCTGCTGTGTGAGAGTTACGCTCCATGCTGTGTGACAGATACGCTCCATGCTGTGTGACAGATACGCTCCATGCTGTGTGAGAGTTACGCTCCATGCTGTGTGAGAGTTACGCTCCATGCTGTGTGAGAGTTACGCTCCATGCTGTGTGAGAGTTACGCTCCATGCTGTGTGAGAGTTACGCTCCATGCTGTGTGAGAGTTACGCTCCATGCTGTGTGAGATACACTCCATGCTGTGTGACAGATACACTCCATGCTGTGTGACAGATACACTCCATGCTGTGTGACAGATACACTCCATGCTGTGTGACAGATACACTCCATGCTGTGTGATAGATACACTCCATGCTGTGTGAGAGATACACTCCATGCTGTGTGAGAGATACACTCCATGCTGTGTGAGAGATACACTCCATGCTGTGTGACAGATACACTCCATGCTGTGTGACAGATACACTCCATGCTGTGTGACAGATACACTCCATGCTGTGTGACAGATACACTCCATGCTGTGTGACAGATACACTCCATGCTGTGTGACAGATACACTCCATGCTGTGTGACAGATACACTCCATGCTGTGTGACAGATACACTCCATGCTGTGTGACAGATACACTCCATGCTGTGTGACAGATACACTCCATGCTGTGTGACAGAAACACTCCATGCTGTGTGACAGATACACTCCATGCTGTGTGACAGATACACTCCATGCTGTGTGACAGATACACTCCATGCTGTGTGACAGATACACTCCATGCTGTGTGACAGATACACTCCATGACAGATACACTCCATGCTGTGTGACAGATACACTCCATGCTGTGTGACAGATACACTCCATGCTGTGTGACAGATACACTCCATGCTGTGTGAGAGTTACACTCCATGCTGTGTGAGAGTTACACTCCATGCTGTGTGAGAGTTACACTCCATGCTGTGTGAGAGTTACACTCCATGCTGTGTGAGAGTTACACTCCATGCTGTGTGAGAGTTACACTCCATGCTGTGTGAGAGTTACACTCCATGCTGTGTGAGAGTTACACTCCATGCTGTGTGAGAGTTACACTCCATGCTGTGTGAGAGTTACACTCCATGCTGTGTGAGAGTTACACTCCATGCTGTGTGAGAGTTACACTCCATGCTGTGTGAGAGTTACACTCCATGCTGTGTGAGAGTTACACTCCATGCTGTGTGAGAGTTACACTCCATGCTGTGTGACAGATACACTCCATGCTGTGTGACAGATACACTCCATGCTGTGTGACAGATACACTCCATGCTGTGTGACAGATACACTCCATGCTGTGTGACAGATCCACTCCATGCTGTGTGACAGATCCACTCCATGCTCTGTGAGAGTTACACTCCATGCTGTGTGAGAGTTACACTCCATGCTGTGTGAGAGTTACACTCCATGCTGTGTGAGAGTTACACTCCATGCTGTGTGAGAGTTACACTCCATGCTGTGTGAGAGTTACACTCCATGCTGTGTGAGAGTTACACTCCATGCTGTGTGAGAGTTACACTCCATGCTGTGTGAGAGTTACACTCGATGCTGTGTGATAGATACACTCCATGCTGTGTGATAGATACACTCCATGCTGTGTGATAGATACACTCCATGCTGTGTGACAGATACACTCCATGCTGTGTGACAGATACACTCCATGCTGTGTGACAGATACACTCCATGCTGTGTGACAGATACACTCCATGCTGTGTGACAGATACACTCCATGCTGTGTGACAGATACACTCCGTGCTGTGCACTCCAAGCTGTGTGACAGATACACTCCATGCTGTGTGACAGATACACTCCATGCTGTGTGACAGATACACTCCATGCTGTGTGACAGATACACTCCATGCTGTGTGACAGATACACTCCATGCTGTGTGACAGATACACTCCATGCTGTGTGACACATACACTCCATGCTGTGTGACAGATACACTCCATGCTGTGTGACAGATACACTCCATGCTGTGTGACAGATACACTCCATGCTGTGTGACAGATACACTCCATGCTGTGTGACAGATACACTCCATGCTGTGTGACAGATACACTCCATGCTGTGTGACAGATACACTCCATGCTGTGTGACAGATACACTCCATGCTGTGTGACAGATACACGCCATGCTGTGTGACAGATACACGCCATGCTGTGTGACAGATACACTCCATGCTGTGTGACAGATACACTCCATGCTGTGTGACAGATACACGCCATGCTGTGTGACAGATACACGCCATGCTGTGTGACAGATACACGCCATGCTGTGTGACAGATACACGCCATGCTGTGTGACAGATACACGCCATGCTGTGTGACAGATACACGCCATGCTGTGTGACAGATACACGCCATGCTGTGTGACAGACACACTCCATGCTGTGTGACAGATACACTCCATGCTGTGTGACAGATACACTCCATGCTGTGTGATAGATACGCTCCACGCTGTGTGATAGATACGCTCCACGCTGTCTGATAGATACGCTCCACGCTGTGTGACAGATACGCTCCACGCTGTGTGACAGATACGCTCCACGCTGTGTGACAGATACGCTCCACGCCGTGTGACAGATACACTCCACGCTGTGTGACAGATACACTCCATGCTGTGTGACAGACTCACTCCATGCTGTGTGACAGACTCACTCCATGCTGTGTGACAGACTCACTCCATGCTGTGTGACAGACACACTCCATTCTGTGTGACAGACACACTCCATTCTGTGTGACAGATACACTCCATGCCGTGTGACAGATGCACTCCATGCCGTGTGACAGATGCACTCCATGCCGTGTGACAGATGCACTCCATGCCGTGTGACAGATGCACTCCATGCCATGTGACAGATGCACTCCATGCCGTGTGACAGATGCACTCCATGCCGTGTGACAGATACACTCCATGCCGTGTGACAGATACACTCCATGCCGTGTGACAGATACACTCCATGCTGTGTGACAGATACACTCCATGCTGTGTGACAGATACACTCCGTGCTGTGCACTCCAAGCTGTGTGACAGATACATTCCATGCTGTGTGACAGATACACTCCATGCTGTGTGACAGATACACTCCATGCTGTGTGACAGATACACTCCATGCTGTGTGACAGATACACTCCATGCTGTGTGACACATACACTCCATGCTGTGTGACAGATACACTCCATGCTGTGTGACAGATACACTCCATGCTGTGTGACAGATACACTCCATGCTGTGTGACAGATACACTCCATGCTGTGTGACAGATACACTTCATGCTGTGTGACAGATACACTCCATGCTGTGTGACAGATACACTCCATGCTGTGTGACAGATACACTCCATGCTGTGTGACAGATACACTCCATGCTGTGTGACAGATACACGCCATGCTGTGTGACAGATACACGCCATGCTGTGTGACAGATACACTCCATGCTGTGTGACAGATACACTCCATGCTGTGTGACAGATACACGCCATGCTGTGTGACAGATACACGCCATGCTGTGTGACAGATACACGCCATGCTGTGTGACAGATACACGCCATGCTGTGTGACAGATACACGCCATGCTGTGTGACAGATACACGCCATGCTGTGTGACAGATACACGCCATGCTGTGTGACAGATACACGCCATGCTGTGTGACAGATACACTCCATGCTGTGTGACAGATACACTCCATGCTGTGTGACAGATACACTCCATGCTGTGTGACAGATACACTCCATGCTGTGTGACAGATACACTCCATGCTGTGTGAGAGTTACACTCCATGCTGTGTGAGAGTTACACTCCATGCTGTGTGACAGATACACTCCATGCTGTGTGACAGATACACTTCATGCTGTGTGACAGATACACTCCCTGCTGTGTGAGAGTTACGCTCCATGCTGTGTGACAGATACGCTCCATGCTGTGTGACAGATACGCTCCATGCTGTGTGAGAGTTACGCTCCATGCTGTGTGAGAGTTACGCTCCATGCTGTGTGAGAGTTACGCTCCATGCTGTGTGAGAGTTACGCTCCATGCTGTGTGAGAGTTACGCTCCATGCTGTGTGAGAGTTACGCTCCATGCTGTGTGAGATACACTCCATGCTGTGTGACAGATACACTCCATGCTGTGTGACAGATACACTCCATGCTGTGTGACAGATACACTCCATGCTGTGTGACAGATACACTCCATGCTGTGTGACAGATACACTCCATGCTGTGTGACAGATACACTCCATGCTGTGTGACAGATACACTCCATGCTGTGTGAGAGTTGCACTCCATGCTGTGTGAGAGTTGCACTCCATGCTGTGTGAGAGTTGCACTCCATGCTGTGTGAGAGTTGCACTCCATGCTGTGTGAGAGTTGCACTCCATGCTGTGTGAGAGTTGCACTCCATGCTGTGTGAGAGTTGCACTCCATGCTGTGTGAGAGTTGCACTCCATGCTGTGTGAGAGTTGCACTCCATGCTGTGTGAGAGTTGCACTCCATGCTGTGTGAGAGTTGCACTCCATGCTGTGTGAGAGTTGCACTCCATGCTGTGTGAGAGTTACACTCCATGCTGTGAGAGTTGCACTCCATGCTGTGTGAGAGTTGCACTCCATGCTGTGTGAGAGTTGCACTCCATGCTGTGTGAGAGTTGCACTCCATGCTGTGTGAGAGTTACACTCCATGCTGTGTGATAGATACACTCCATGCTGTGTGACAGATACACTCCATGCTGTGCACTCCATGCTGTGTGACAGATACACTCCATGCTGTGTGAGAGTTACACTCCATGCTGTGTGAGAGTTGCACTCCATGCTGTGTGAGAGTTGCACTCCATGCTGTGTGAGAGTTGCACTCCATGCTGTGTGAGAGTTGCACTCCATGCTGTGTGAGAGTTGCACTCCATGCTGTGTGAGAGTTGCACTCCATGCTGTGCACTCCATGCTGTGTGACAGATACACTCCATGCTGTGTGACAGATACACTCCATGCTGTGTGACAGATACACTCCATGCTGTGTGACAGATACACTCCATGCTGTGTGACAGATACACTCCATGCTGTGTGACAGATACACTCCATGCTGTGTGAGAGTTACACTCCATGCTGTGTGAGAGTTACACTCCATGCTGTGTGAGAGTTACACTCCATGCTGTGTGAGAGTTACACTCCATACTGTGTGAGAGTTACACTCCATGCTGTGTGAGAGTTACACTCCATGCTGTGTGAGAGTTACACTCCATGCTGTGTGACAGATACACTCCATGCTGTGTGACAGATACACTCCATGCTGTGTGACAGATACACTCCATGCTGTGTGACAGATACACTCCATGCTGTGTGACAGATACACTCCATGCTGTGTGATAGATACACTCCATGCTGTGTGAGAGATACACTCCATGCTGTGTGAGAGATACACTCCATGCTGTGTGAGAGATACACTCCATGCTGTGTGAGAGATACACTCCATGCTGTGTGACAGATACACTCCATGCTGTGTGACAGATACACTCCATGCTGTGTGACAGATACACTCCATGCTGTGTGACAGATACACTCCATGCTGTGTGACAGATACACTCCATGCTGTGTGACAGATACACTCCATGCTGTGTGACAGATACACTCCATGCTGTGTGACAGATACACTCCATGCTGTGTGACAGATACACTCCATGCTGTGTGACAGATACACTCCATGCTGTGTGACAGAAACACTCCATGCTGTGTGACAGATACACTCCATGCTGTGTGACAGATACTCTCCATGCTGTGTGACAGATACACTCCATGCTGTGTGACAGATACACTCCATGCTGTGTGACAGATACACTCCATGCTGTGTGACAGATACACTCCATGACAGATACACTCCATGCTGTGTGACAGATACACTCCATGCTGTGTGACAGATACACTCCATGCTGTGTGACAGATACACTCCATGCTGTCTGATAGATACACTCCATGCTGTGTGAGAGTTACACTCCATGCTGTGTGAGAGTTACACTCCATGCTGTGTGAGAGTTACACTCCATGCTGTGTGATAGATACACTCCATGCTGTGTGATAGATACACTCCATGCTGTGTGACAGTTGCACTCCATGCTGTGTGACAGATACACTCCATGCTGTGTGACAGATACACTCCATGCTGTGTGACAGATACACTCCATGCTGTGTGACAGATACACTCCATGCTGTGTGACAGATACACTCCATGCTGTGTGACAGATACACTCCATGCTGTGTGACAGATACACTCCATGCTGTGTGACAGATACACTCCATGCTGTGTGACAGTTGCACTCCATGCTGTGTGACAGTTGCACTCCATGCTGTGTGACAGATACACTCCATGCTGTGTGACAGATACACTCCATGCTGTGTGACAGATACACTCCATGCTGTGTGACAGATACACTCCATGCTGTGCACTCCATGCTGTGTGACAGATACACTCCATGCTGTGTGAGAGTTACACTCCATGCTGTGTGAGAGTTACACTCCATGCTGTGTGAGAGTTACACTCCATGCTGTGTGAGAGTTGCACTCCATGCTGTGTGAGAGTTACACTCCATGCTGTGTGAGAGTTACACTCCATGCTGTGTGAGAGTTACACTCCATGCTGTGTGAGAGTTACACTCCATGCTGTGTGAAAGTTACACTCCATGCTGTGTGAGAGTTACACTCCATGCTGTGTGAGAGTTACACTCCATGCTGTGTGAGAGTTACACTCCATGCTGTGTGAGAGTTACACTCCATGCTGTGTGAGAGTTACACTCCATGCTGTGTGAGAGTTACACTCCATGCTGTGTGACAGATACACTCCATGCTGTGTGACAGATACACTCCATGCTGTGTGACAGATACACTCCATGCTGTGTGACAGATCCACTCCATGCTGTGTGACAGATCCACTCCATGCTGTGTGAGAGTTACACTCCATGCTGTGTGAGAGTTACACTCCATGCTGTGTGAGAGTTACACTCCATGCTGTGTGAGAGTTACACTCCATGCTGTGTGAGAGTTACACTCCATGCTGTGTGAGAGTTACACTCCATGCTGTGTGAGAGTTACACTCGATGCTGTGTGATAGATACACTCCATGCTGTGTGATAGATACACTCCATGCTGTGTGATAGATACACTCCATGCTGTGTGACAGATACACTCCATGCTGTGTGACAGATACACTCCATGCTGTGTGACAGATACACTCCATGCTGTGTGACAGATACACTCCATGCTGTGTGACAGATACACTCCATGCTGTGTGACAGATACACTCCATGCTGTGTGACAGATACACTCCGTGCTGTGCACTCCAAGCTGTGTGACAGATACACTCCATGCTGTGTGACAGATACACTCCATGCTGTGTGACAGATATACTCCATGCTGTGTGACAGATACACTCCATGCTGTGTGACAGATACACTCCATGCTGTGTGACAGATACACTCCATGCTGTGTGACACATACACTCCATGCTGTGTGACAGATACACTCCATGCTGTGTGACAGATACACTCCATGCTGTGTGACAGATACACTCCATGCTGTGTGACAGATACACTCCATGCTGTGTGACAGATACACTCCATGCTGTGTGACAGATACACTCCATGCTGTGTGACAGAATACACTCCATGCTGTGTGACAGATACACTCCATGCTGTGTGACAGATACACGCCATGCTGTGTGACAGATACACGCCATGCTGTGTGACAGATACACGCCATGCTGTGTGACAGATACACGCCATGCTGTGTGACAGATACACGCCATGCTGTGTGACAGATACACGCCATGCTGTGTGACAGATACACTCCATGCTGTGTGACAGATACACTCCATGCTGTGTGACAGATACACTCCATGCTGTGTGACAGATACACTCCATGCTGTGTGACAGATACACTCCATGCTGTGTGACAGACACACTCCATGCTGTGTGACAGATACACTCCATGCTGTGTGACAGATACACTCCATGCTGTGTGATAGATACGCTCCACGCTGTGTGATAGATACGCTCCACGCTGTCTGATAGATACGCTCCACGCTGTGTGACAGATACGCTCCACGCTGTGTGACAGATACGCTCCACGCTGTGTGACAGATACGCTCCACGCCGTGTGACAGATACACTCCACGCTGTGTGACAGATACACTCCATGCTGTGTGACAGACTCACTCCATGCTGTGTGACAGACTCACTCCATGCTGTGTGACAGACTCACTCCATGCTGTGTGACAGACACACTCCATTCTGTGTGACAGACACACTCCATTCTGTGTGACAGATACACTCCATGCCGTGTGACAGATGCACTCCATGCCGTGTGACAGATGCACTCCATGCCGTGTGACAGATGCACTCCATGCCATGTGACAGATGCACTCCATGCCGTGTGACAGATGCACTCCATGCCGTGTGACAGATACACTCCATGCCGTGTGACAGATACACTCCATGCCGTGTGACAGATACACTCCATGCCGTGTGACAGATACACTCCATGCCGTGTGAGAGTTACACTCCATGCCGTGTGAGAGTTACACTCCATGCCGTGTGAGAGTTACACTCCATGCCGTGTGACAGATACACTCCATGCCGTGTGAGAGTTGCACTCCATGCCGTGTGAGAGTTGCACTCCATGCCGTGTGAGAGTTGCACTCCATGCCGTGTGACAGTTGCACTCCATGCCGTGTGACAGACACACTCCATGCCGTGTGACAGATACACTCCATGCTGTGCACGCCAAGCTGTGTGACAGATACACTCCATGCTGTATGACAGATACACTCCATGCTGTGTGACAGATACACTCCATGCTGTGCACTCCAAGCTGTGTGACAGATACACTCCATGCTGTGTGACAGATACACTCCATGCTGTGTGACAGATACACTCCATGCTGTGTGACAGATACACTCCATGCTGTGTGACAGATACGCTCCATGCTGTGTGACAGATACGCTCCATGCTGTGTGACAGATACGCTCCATGCTGTGTGACAGATACGCTCCATGCTGTGTGACAGATACGCTCCACGCTGTGTGATAGATACGCTCCACGCTGTGTGATAGATACGCTCCACGCTGTGTGATAGATACGCTCCACGCTGTCTGATAGATACGCTCCACGCTGTGTGACAGATACGCTCCACGCTGTGTGACAGATACGCTCCACGCTGTGTGACAGATACGCTCCACGCTGTGTGACAGATACGCTCCACGCTGTGTGACAGATACGCTCCACGCTGTGTGACAGATACGCTCCACGCTGTGTGACAGATACGCTCCACGCTGTGTGACAGATACGCTCCACGCTGTGTGACAGATACGCTCCCTGTGCGACAGATACGCTCCATGCTGTGTGACAGATACACTCCATGCTGTGTGATCTGTGTGGCAGATACGCTCCATGCCGTGTGACAGATACACTCCATGCTGTGTGATCTGTGTGGCAGATACGCTCCATGCCGTGTGACAGATACACTCCATGCCGTGTGACAGATACACTCCATGCCGTGTGACAGATACACTCCACGCCGTGTGACAGATACACTCCACGCCGTGTGACAGATACACTCTATGCCGTGTGACAGATACACTCCATGCCGTGTGACAGATACACTCCATGCTGTGTGACAGATAAACTCCATGCTGTGTGACAGATACACTCCATGCCGTGTGACAGATACACTCCACGCCGTGTGACAGATACACTCCACGCCGTGTGACAGATACACTCCACGCCGTGTGACAGATACACTCCACGCCGTGTGACAGATACACTCCACGCCGTGTGACAGATACACTCCACGCCGTGTGACAGATACACTCCACGCCGTGTGACAGATACACTCCACGCCGTGTGACAGATACACTCCACGCCGTGTGACAGATACACTCCACGCCGTGTGACAGATACACTCCACGCCGTGTGACAGATACACTCCACGCCGTGTGACAGATACACTCCACGCCGTGTGACAGATACACTCCACGCCGTGTGACAGATACACTCCAGGCCGTGTGACAGATACACTCCAGGCCGTGTGACAGATACACTCCAGGCCGTGTGACAGATACACTCCATGCTGTGTGATCTGTGTTGCAGATACACTCCATGCCGTGTGACAGATACACTCCATGCCGTGTGACAGATACACTCCATGCCGTGTGACAGATACACTCCATGCCGTGTGACAGATACACTCCATGCCGTGTGACAGATACACTCCATGCCGTGTGACAGATACACTCCATGCCGTGTGACAGATACACTCCATGCTGTGTGACAGATACACACAGATACACTCCATGCTGTGTGACAGATTCACTCCATGCTGTGTGACAGATTCACTCCATGCTGTGTGACAGATTCACTCCATGCTGTGTGATAAATTCACTCCATGCTGTGTGATAGATTCACTCCACGCTGTGTGATAGATACACTCCACGCTGTGTGACAGATACACTCCACGCTGTGTGACAGATACACTCCACGCTGTGTGACAGATACACTCCACGCTGTGTGACAGATACACTCCACGCTGTGTGACAGCTACACTCCAGGCTGTGTGACAGCTACACTCCAGGCTGTGTGACAAGTACACTCCAGGCTGTGTGACAGGTACACTCCAGGCTGTGTGACAGATACACTCCAGGCTGTGTGACAGATACACTCCAGGCTGTGTGACAGATACACTCCAGGCTGTGTGACAGATACACTCCAGGCTGTGTGACAGATACACTCCAGGCTGTGTGACAGATACACTCCAGGCTGTGTGACAGATGCACTCCAGGCTGTGTGACAGATGCACTCCAGGCTGTGTGACAGATGCACTCCAGGCTGTGTGACAGATGCACTCCAGGCTGTGTGACAGATGCACTCCAGGCTGTGTGACAGATGCACTCCAGGCTGTGTGACAGATACACTCCAGGCTGTGCGACAGATACGCTCCACGCTGTGCGACAGATACTCTCCCTGTGCGACAGATACGCTCCATGCTGTGTGACAGATACACTCCATGCTGTGCGATAGATACACTCCATGCTGTGTGATCTGTGTGGCAGATACGCTCCATGCCGTGTGACAGATACACTCCACGCCGTGTGACAGATACACTCCACGCCGTGTGACAGATACACTCCACGCCGTGTGACAGATACACTCCACGCCGTGTGACAGATACACTCCACGCCGTGTGACAGATACACACCACGCCGTGTGACAGATACACACCACGCCGTGTGACAGATACACACCACGCCGTGTGACAGATACACTCCACGCCGTGTGACAGATACACTCCACGCCGTGTGACAGATACACTCCACGCCGTGTGACAGATGCACTCCACGCCGTGTGACAGATGCACTCCACGCCGTGTGACAGATGCACTCCACGCCGTGTGACAGATGCACTCCACGCCGTGTGACAGATGCACTCCACGCCGTGTGACAGATGCACTCCACGCCGTGTGACAGATGCACTCCACGCCGTGTGACAGATACACTCCATGCTGTGTGACAGATACACTCCATGCTGTGCACTCCATGCTGTGTGACAGATCCACTCCATGCTGTGTGACAGATCCACTCCATGCTGTGTGACAGATCCACTCCATGCTGTGTGACAGATCCACTCCATGCTGTGTGAGAGTTACACTCCATGCTGTGTGAGAGTTACACTCCATGCTGTGTGAGAGTTACACTCCATGCTGTGTGATAGATACACTCGATGCTGTGTGATAGATACACTCGATGCTGTGTGATAGATACACTCCATGCTGTGTGATAGATACACTCCATGCTGTGTGATAGATACACTCCATGCTGTGTGATAGATACACTCCATGCTGTGTGACAGATATACTCCATGCTGTGTGACAGATACACTCCATGCTGTGTGACAGATACACTCCATGCTGTGTGACAGATACACTCCGTGCTGTGCACTCCAAGCTGTGTGACATACACTCCATGCTGTGTGACAGATACACTCCATGCTGTGTGACAGATACACTCCATGCTGTGTGACAGATACACTCCATGCTGTGTGACAGATACACTCCATGCTGTGTGACAGATACACTCCATGCTGTGTGACAGATACACTCCATGCTGTGTGACAGATACACTCCATGCTGTGTGATAGATACACTCCATGCTGTTTGATAGATACACTCCATGCTGTGTGATAGATACACTCCATGCTGTGTGATAGATACACTCCATGCTGTGTGATAGATAGACTCCATGCTGTGTGATAGATAGACTCCATGCTGTGTGACAGATACACGCCATGCTGTGTGACAGATACACGCCATGCTGTGTGACAGATACACGCCATGCTGTGTGACAGATACGCGCCATGCTGTGTGACAGATACACTCGATGCTGTGTGATAGATACACTCCATGCTGTGTGATAGATACACTCCATGCTGTTTGATAGATACACTCCATGCTGTGTGATAGATACACTCCATGCTGTGTGATAGATACACTCCATGCTGTGTGATAGATAGACTCCATGCTGTGTGATAGATAGACTCCATGCTGTGTGACAGATACACGCCATGCTGTGTGACAGATACACGCCATGCTGTGTGACAGATACACGCCATGCTGTGTGACAGATACGCTCCATGCTGTGTGACAGATACGCGCCACGCTGTGTGACAGATACGCTCCACGCTGTGTGACAGATACGCTCCACGCTGTGTGACAGATACGCTCCACGCAGTGTGACAGATACGCTCCACGCTGTGTGACAGATACGCTCCACGCTGTGTGACAGATACGCTCCACGCTGTGTGACAGATACGCTCCACGCTGTGTGACAGATACACTCCCTGTGCGACAGATCCGCTCCATGCTGTGTGACAGATACACTCCATGCTGTGTGACAGATACACTCCATGCTGTTTGACAGATACACTCCATGCTGTGTGACAGATACACTCCATGCTGTGTGATAGATACACTCCATGCTGTGTGATAGATACACTCCATGCTGTGTGATAGATACACTCCATGCTGTGTGATAGATAGACGCCATGCTGTGTGACAGATACACGCCATGCTGTGTGACAGATACACGCCATGCTGTGTGACAGATACGCTCCACGCTGTGTGACAGATACGCTCCACGCTGTGTGACAGATACGCTCCACGCTGTGTGACAGATGCGCTCCACGCTGTGCGACAGATACGCTCCACGCTGTGCGACAGATACACTCACTGTGCGACAGATACGCTCCATGCTGTGTGACAGATACACTCCATGCTGTGTGATCTGTGTGGCAGATACGCTCCATGCCGTGTGACAGATACACTCCATGCCGTGTGACAGATACACTCCATGCCGTGTGACAGATACACTCCACGCCGTGTGACAGATACACTCCACGCCGTGTGACAGATACACTCTATGCTGTGTGACAGATACACTCCATGCTGTGTGACAGATACACTCCATGCTGTGTGACAGATAAACTCCATGCTGTGTGACAGATACACTCCATGCTGTGTGACAGATACACTCCACGCCGTGTGACAGATACACTCCATGCTGTGTGACAGATACACTCCATGCTGTGTGACAGATACACTCCATGCTGTGTGACAGATACACTCCATGCTGTGTGATAGATACACTCCATGCTGTTTGATAGATACACTCCATGCTGTGTGATAGATACACTCCATGCTGTGTGATAGATACACTCCATGCTGTGTGATAGATAGACTCCATGCTGTGTGATAGATAGACTCCATGCTGTGTGACAGATACACGCCATGCTGTGTGACAGATACACGCCATGCTGTGTGACAGATACACGCCATGCTGTGTGACAGATACGCGCCATGCTGTGTGACAGATACACTCGATGCTGTGTGATAGATACACTCCATGCTGTGTGATAGATACACTCCATGCTGTGTGATAGATACACTCCATGCTGTGTGAGAGATACACTCCATGCTGTGTGATAGATAGACTCCATGCTGTGTGATAGATAGACTCCATGCTGTGTGACAGATACACGCCATGCTGTGTGACAGATACACTCCACGCTGTGTGACAGATACGCTCCACGCTGTGTGACAGATACGCGCCACGCTGTGTGACAGATACGCGCCACGCTGTGTGACAGATACGCTCCACGCTGTGTGACAGATACGCTCCACGCTGTGTGACAGATACGCTCCACGCAGTGTGACAGATACGCTCCACGCTGTGTGACAGATACGCTCCACGCTGTGTGACAGATACGCTCCACGCTGTGTGACAGATACGCTCCACGCTGTGTGACAGATACACTCCCTGTGCGACAGATACGCTCCATGCTGTGCGACAGATACACTCCCTGTGCGACAGATCCGCTCCATGCTGTGTGACAGATACACTCCATGCTGTGTGACAGATACACTCCATGCTGTGTGACAGATACACTCCATGCTGTTTGATAGATACACTCCATGCTGTGTGATAGATACACTCCATGCTGTGTGATAGATACACTCCATGCTGTGTGATAGATAGACTCCATGCTGTGTGATAGATAGACTCCATGCTGTGTGACAGATACACGCCATGCTGTGTGACAGATACACGCCATGCTGTGTGACAGATACACGCCATGCTGTGTGACAGATACGCGCCATGCTGTGTGACAGATACACTCCACGCCGTGTGACAGATACACTCCACGCCGTGTGACAGATACACTCCACGCCGTGTGACAGATACACACCACGCCGTGTGACAGATACACACCACGCCGTGTGACAGATACACACCACGCCGTGTGACAGATACACTCCACGCCGTGTGACAGATACACTCCACGCCGTGTGACAGATACACTCCACGCCGTGTGACAGATGCACTCCACGCCGTGTGACAGATGCACTCCACGCCGTGTGACAGATGCACTCCACGCCGTGTGACAGATGCACTCCACGCCGTGTGACAGATGCACTCCACGCCGTGTGACAGATGCACTCCACGCCGTGTGACAGATGCACTCCACGCCGTGTGACAGATACACTCCATGCTGTGTGACAGATACACTCCATGCTGTGCACTCCATGCTGTGTGACAGATCCACTCCATGCTGTGTGACAGATCCACTCCATGCTGTGTGACAGATCCACTCCATGCTGTGTGACAGATCCACTCCATGCTGTGTGAGAGTTACACTCCATGCTGTGTGAGAGTTACACTCCATGCTGTGTGAGAGTTACACTCCATGCTGTGTGATAGATACACTCGATGCTGTGTGATAGATACACTCGATGCTGTGTGATAGATACACTCCATGCTGTGTGATAGATACACTCCATGCTGTGTGATAGATACACTCCATGCTGTGTGATAGATACACTCCATGCTGTGTGACAGATATACTCCATGCTGTGTGACAGATACACTCCATGCTGTGTGACAGATACACTCCATGCTGTGTGACAGATACACTCCGTGCTGTGCACTCCAAGCTGTGTGACATACACTCCATGCTGTGTGACAGATACACTCCATGCTGTGTGACAGATACACTCCATGCTGTGTGACAGATACACTCCATGCTGTGTGACAGATACACTCCATGCTGTGTGACAGATACACTCCATGCTGTGTGACAGATACACTCCATGCTGTGTGACAGATACACTCCATGCTGTGTGATAGATACACTCCATGCTGTTTGATAGATACACTCCATGCTGTGTGATAGATACACTCCATGCTGTGTGATAGATACACTCCATGCTGTGTGATAGATAGACTCCATGCTGTGTGATAGATAGACTCCATGCTGTGTGACAGATACACGCCATGCTGTGTGACAGATACACGCCATGCTGTGTGACAGATACACGCCATGCTGTGTGACAGATACGCGCCATGCTGTGTGACAGATACACTCGATGCTGTGTGATAGATACACTCCATGCTGTGTGATAGATACACTCCATGCTGTTTGATAGATACACTCCATGCTGTGTGATAGATACACTCCATGCTGTGTGATAGATACACTCCATGCTGTGTGATAGATAGACTCCATGCTGTGTGATAGATAGACTCCATGCTGTGTGACAGATACACGCCATGCTGTGTGACAGATACACGCCATGCTGTGTGACAGATACACGCCATGCTGTGTGACAGATACGCGCCACGCTGTGTGACAGATACGCTCCACGCTGTGTGACAGATACGCTCCACGCTGTGTGACAGATACGCTCCACGCAGTGTGACAGATACGCTCCACGCTGTGTGACAGATACGCTCCACGCTGTGTGACAGATACGCTCCACGCTGTGTGACAGATACGCTCCACGCTGTGTGACAGATACACTCCCTGTGCGACAGATCCGCTCCATGCTGTGTGACAGATACACTCCATGCTGTGTGACAGATACACTCCATGCTGTTTGACAGATACACTCCATGCTGTGTGACAGATACACTCCATGCTGTGTGATAGATACACTCCATGCTGTGTGATAGATACACTCCATGCTGTGTGATAGATACACTCCATGCTGTGTGATAGATAGACGCCATGCTGTGTGACAGATACACGCCATGCTGTGTGACAGATACACGCCATGCTGTGTGACAGATACGCTCCACGCTGTGTGACAGATACGCTCCACGCTGTGTGACAGATACGCTCCACGCTGTGTGACAGATGCGCTCCACGCTGTGCGACAGATACGCTCCACGCTGTGCGACAGATACACTCACTGTGCGACAGATACGCTCCATGCTGTGTGACAGATACACTCCATGCTGTGTGATCTGTGTGGCAGATACGCTCCATGCCGTGTGACAGATACACTCCATGCCGTGTGACAGATACACTCCATGCCGTGTGACAGATACACTCCACGCCGTGTGACAGATACACTCCACGCCGTGTGACAGATACACTCTATGCTGTGTGACAGATACACTCCATGCTGTGTGACAGATACACTCCATGCTGTGTGACAGATAAACTCCATGCTGTGTGACAGATACACTCCATGCTGTGTGACAGATACACTCCACGCCGTGTGACAGATACACTCCATGCTGTGTGACAGATACACTCCATGCTGTGTGACAGATACACTCCATGCTGTGTGACAGATACACTCCATGCTGTGTGATAGATACACTCCATGCTGTTTGATAGATACACTCCATGCTGTGTGATAGATACACTCCATGCTGTGTGATAGATACACTCCATGCTGTGTGATAGATAGACTCCATGCTGTGTGATAGATAGACTCCATGCTGTGTGACAGATACACGCCATGCTGTGTGACAGATACACGCCATGCTGTGTGACAGATACACGCCATGCTGTGTGACAGATACGCGCCATGCTGTGTGACAGATACACTCGATGCTGTGTGATAGATACACTCCATGCTGTGTGATAGATACACTCCATGCTGTGTGATAGATACACTCCATGCTGTGTGAGAGATACACTCCATGCTGTGTGATAGATAGACTCCATGCTGTGTGATAGATAGACTCCATGCTGTGTGACAGATACACGCCATGCTGTGTGACAGATACACTCCACGCTGTGTGACAGATACGCTCCACGCTGTGTGACAGATACGCGCCACGCTGTGTGACAGATACGCGCCACGCTGTGTGACAGATACGCTCCACGCTGTGTGACAGATACGCTCCACGCTGTGTGACAGATACGCTCCACGCAGTGTGACAGATACGCTCCACGCTGTGTGACAGATACGCTCCACGCTGTGTGACAGATACGCTCCACGCTGTGTGACAGATACGCTCCACGCTGTGTGACAGATACACTCCCTGTGCGACAGATACGCTCCATGCTGTGCGACAGATACACTCCCTGTGCGACAGATCCGCTCCATGCTGTGTGACAGATACACTCCATGCTGTGTGACAGATACACTCCATGCTGTTTGACAGATACACTCCATGCTGTGTGATAGATACACTCCATGCTGTGTGATAGATACACTCCATGCTGTGTGATAGATACACTCCATGCTGTGTGATAGATAGACGCCATGCTGTGTGACAGATACACGCCATGCTGTGTGACAGATACACGCCATGCTGTGTGACAGATACGCTCCACGCTGTGTGACAGATACGCTCCACGCTGTGTGACAGATACGCTCCACGCTGTGTGACAGATGCGCTCCACGCTGTGCGACAGATACGCTCCACGCTGTGCGACAGATACACTCACTGTGCGACAGATACGCTCCATGCTGTGTGACAGATACACTCCATGCTGTGTGATCTGTGTGGCAGATACGCTCCATGCCGTGTGACAGATACGCTCCATGCCGGTGACAGATACACTCCATGCCGTGTGACAGATACACTCCACGCCGTGTGACAGATACACTCCACGCCGTGTGACAGATACACTCTATGCTGTGTGACAGATACACTCCATGCTGTGTGACAGATACACTCCATGCTGTGTGACAGATAAACTCCATGCTGTGTGACAGATACACTCCATGCTGTGTGACAGATACACTCCACGCCGTGTGACAGATACACTCCACGCCGTGTGACAGATACACTCCACGCCGTGTGACAGATACACTCCACGCCGTGTGACAGATACACTCCACGCCGTGTGACAGATACACTCCACGCCGTGTGACAGATGCACTCCACGCCGTGTGACAGATACACTCCACGCCGTGTGACAGATACACTCCAGGCCGTGTGACAGGTACACTCCAGGCCGTGTGACAGGTACACTCCAGGCCGTGTGACAGGTACACTCCAGGCCGTGTGACAGATACACTCCAGGCCGTGTGACAGATACACTCCAGGCCGTGTGACAGATACACTCCAGGCTGTGTGACAGATACACTCCAGGCTGTGTGACAGATACACTCCAGGCTGTGTGACAGATACACTCCAGGCTGTGTGACAGATGCACTCCAGGCTGTGTGACAGATGCACTCCAGGCTGTGTGACAGATGCACTCCAGGCTGTGTGACAGATGCACTCCAGGCTGTGTGACAGATGCACTCCAGGCTGTGTGACAGATGCACTCCAGGCTGTGTGACAGATGCACTCCCTGTGCGACAGATACGCTCCATGCTGTGTGACAGATACACTCCATGCTGTGCGATAGATACACTCCATGCTGTGTGATCTGTGTGGCAGATACGCTCCATGCCGTGTGACAGATACACTCCACGCCGTGTGACAGATACACTCCACGCCGTGTGACAGATACACTCCACGCCGTGTGACAGATACACTCCACGCCGTGTGACAGATACACTCCACGCCGTGTGACAGATACACACCACGCCGTGTGACAGATACACTCCACGCCGTGTGACAGATACACTCCACGCGTTGTGACAGATACACTCCACGCCGTGTGACAGATACACTCCACGCCGTGTGACAGATGCACTCCACGCCGTGTGACAGATGCACTCCACGCCGTGTGACAGATGCACTCCACGCCGTGTGACAGATGCACTCCACGCCGTGTGACAGATGCACTCCACGCCGTGTGACAGATACACTCCACGCCGTGTGACAGATGCACTCCACGCCGTGTGACAGATGCACTCCAGGCCGTGTGACAGATGCACTCCACGCCGTGTGACAGATGCACTCCACGCCGTGTGACAGATGCACTCCACGCCGTGTGACAGATGCACTCCACGCCGTGTGACAGATGCACTCCATGCTGTGTGATAGATACACTCCATGCTGTGTGATAGATACACTCCATGCTGTTTGATAGATACACTCCATGCTGTGTGATAGATACATTCCATGCTGTGTGACAGATACACTCCATGCTGTGTGACAGATACACTCCATGCTGTGTGATAGATACACTCCATGCTGTGTGATAGATACACTCCATGCTGTTTGATAGATACACTCCATGCTGTGTGATAGATACACTCCATGCTGTGTGATAGATAGACTCCACGCTGTGTGACAGATACGCTCCACGCTGTGTGACAGATACGCTCCACGCTGTGTGACAGATACGCTCCACGCTGTGTGACAGATACGCTCCACGCTGTGTGACAGATACGCTCCACGCTGTGTGACAGATACGCTCCACGCTGTGTGACAGATACGCTCCACGCTGTGTGACAGATACGCTCCATGCTGTGCGACAGATACACTCCCTGTGCGACAGATACGCTCCATGCTGTGCGACAGATACGCTCCCTGTGCGACAGATACGCTCCATGCTGTGCGACAGATACGCTCCACGCTGTGTGACAGATACACTCCATGCTGTGCGACAGATACACTCCCTGTGCGACAGATACGCTCCATGCTGTGTGACAGATACACTCCATGCTGTGCGACAGATACACTCCCTGTGCGACAGATACGCTCCATGCTGTGTGACAGATACACTCCATGCTGTGTGATAGATACACTCCACGCCGTGTGACAGATACACTCCACGCCGTGTGACAGATACACTCTATGCTGTGTGACAGATACACTCTATGCTGTGTGACAGATACACTCCATGCTGTGTGACAGATACACTCCATGCTGTGTGACAGATACACTCCATGCTGTGTGACAGATAAACTCCATGCTGTGTGACAGATACACTCCATGCTGTGTGACAGATACACTCCATGCTGTGTGACAGATACACTCCATGCCGTGTGACAGATACACTCCACGCCGTGTGACAGATACACTCCACGCCGTGTGACAGATGCACTCCACGCCGTGTGACAGATGCACTCCACGCCGTGTGACAGATGCACTCCACGCCGTGTGACAGATACACTCCACGCCGTGTGACAGATACACTCCACGCCGTGTGACAGATACACTCCACGCCGTGTGACAGATACACTCCACGCCGTGTGACAGATACACTCCACGCCGTGTGACAGATACACTCCACGCCGTGTGACAGATACACTCCACGCCGTGTGACAGATACACTCCAGGCCGTGTGACAGATACACTCCAGGCCGTGTGACAGATACACTCCAGGCCGTGTGACAGATACACTCCAGGCCGTGTGACAGATACACTCCAGGCCGTGTGACAGATACACTCCAGGCCGTGTGACAGATACACTCCAGGCTGTGTGACAGATGCACTCCAGGCTGTGTGACAGATGCACTCCAGGCTGTGTGACAGATGCACTCCAGGCTGTGTGACAGATACACTCCATGCCGTGTGACAGATACACTCCATGCCGTGTGACAGATACACCCCATGCCGTGTGACAGATACACCCCATGCCGTGTGACAGATACACCCCATGCCGTGTGACAGATACACCCCATGCCGTGTGACAGATACACCCCATGCCGTGTGACAGATACACCCCATGCCGTGTGACAGATACACCCCATGCCGTGTGACAGATACACCCCATGCCGTGTGGCAGATACACTCCATGCCGTGTGACAGATACACTCCATGCCGTGTGACAGATACACTCCATGCCGTGTGACAGATACACTCCATGCCGTGTGACAGATACACTCCACGCCGTGTGACAGATACACTCCACGCCGTGTGACAGATACACTCCACGCCGTGTGACAGATACACTCCACGCCGTGTGACAGATACACTCCACGCCGTGTGACAGATGCACTCCACGCCGTTTGACAGATGCACTCCACGCCGTGTGACAGATGCACTCCACGCCGTGTGACAGATGCACTCCACGCCGTGTGACAGATGCACTCCACGCCGTGTGACAGATGCACTCCACGCCGTGTGACAGATGCACTCCAGGCCGTGTGACAGATGCACTCCAGGCCGTGTGACAGATGCACTCCAGGCCGTGTGACAGATGCACTCCAGGCCGTGTGACAGATGCACTCCAGGCCGTGTGACAGATGCACTCCAGGCCGTGTGACAGATGCACTCCAGGCCGTGTGACAGATGCACTCCAGGCCGTGTGACAGATGCACTCCAGGCCGTGTGACAGATGCACTCCAGGCCGTGTGACAGATGCACTCCAGGCCGTGTGACAGATACACTCCATGCCGTGTGACAGATACACTCCATGCCGTGTGACAGATACACTCCATGCCGTGTGACAGATACAGTCCATGCCGTGTGACAGATACACTCCATGCAGTGTGACAGATACACTCCACGCTGTGTGATCTGTGTGGCAGATACGCTCCATGCCGTCTGACAGATACACTCCATGCCGTGTGACAGTTACACTCCATGCCGTGTGACGGATACACTCCATGCCGTGTGACGGATACACTCCATGCCGTGTGACGGATACACTCCAGGCCGTGTGACGGATACACTCCAGGCCGTGTGACGGATGCACTCCACGCCGTGTGACAGATACACTCCACGCCGTGTGACGGATGCACTCCACGCCGTGTGACAGATGCACTCCACGCCGTGTGACAGATGCACTCCACGCCGTGTGACAGATGCACTCCACGCCGTGTGACAGATACACTCCACGCCGTGTGACAGTTACACTCCACGCCGTGTGACAGATACACTCCACGCCGTGTGACAGATACACTCCACGCCGTGTGACAGATACACTCCACGCCGTGTGACAGATACACTCCACGCCGTGTGACAGATACACTCCACGCCGTGTGACAGATACACTCCACGCCCTGTGACAGATACACTCCACGCCCTGTGACAGATACACTCCACGCCGTGTGACAGATACACTCCACGCCGTGTGACAGATACACTCCATGCAGTGTGACAGATACGCTCCACGCTGTGTGATCTGTGTGGCAGATACGCTCCATGCCGTGTGACAGATACACTCCATGCCGTGTGACAGATACACTCCATGCCGTGTGACAGATACACTCCATGCCGTGTGACAGATACACTCCATGCCGTGTGACAGATACACTCCATGCCGTGTGACAGATACACACCAGGCCGTGTGACAGATACACTCCAGGCCGTGTGACAGATACACTCCAGGCTGTGTGACAGATACACTCCATTCCGTGTGACAGATACACTCCATGTTGTATGACAGATACACTCCATGATGTGTGACAGATACACTCCATGCTGTGTGACAGATACACTCCATGCCGTGTGACAGATACACTCCATGCCGTGTGACAGATACACTCCACGCCGTGTGACAGATACATTCCACGCCGTGTGACAGATACACTCCAGGCCGTGTGACAGATACACTCCAGGCCGTGTGACAGATACACTCCAGGCCGTGTGACAGATACACTCCTGGCCGTGTGACAGATACACTCCAGGCCGTGTGACAGATACACTCCAGGCCGTGTGACAGATACACTCCAGGCCGTGTGACAGATACACTCCAGGCCGTGTGACAGATACACTCCAGGCTGTGTGACAGATACACTCCAGACTGTGTGACAGATACACTCCAGGCTGTGTGACAGATACACTCCAGGCTGTGTGACAGATACACTCCAGGCTGTGTGACAGATACACTCCAGGCTGTGTGACAGATACACTCCAGGCTGTGTGACAGATACACTCCAGGCTGTGTGACAGATACACTCCCGGCTGTGTGACAGATACACTCCAGGCTGTGTGACAGATACACTCCAGGCTGTGTGACAGATACACTCCAGGCTGTGTGACAGATACACTCCAGGCTGTGTGACAGATACACTCCAGGCTGTGTGACAGATACACTCCAGGCTGTGTGACAGATACACTCCATGCAGTGTGACAGATACACTCCACGCTGTGTGATCTGTGTGGCAGATACGCTCCACGCCGTTTGACAGATACACTCCACGCCGTGTGACAGATACGCTCCACGCCGTGTGACAGATACGCTCCACGCCGTGTGACAGATACGCTCCATGCTCTCTGACAGATACACTCCATGCTCTCTGACAGATACACTCCATGCTCTCTGACAGATACACTCCATGCTCTCTGACAGATACACTCCATGCTGTGTGACAGATACACTCCATGCTGTGTGACAGATACACTCCATGCTGTGTGACAGATACACTCCATGCTGTGTGATCTGTGTGGCAGATACACTCCATGCCGTGTGACAGATACACTCCACGCCGTGTGACAGATACACTCCATGCTCTCTGACAGATACACTCCATGCTGTGTGACAGATGCACTCCATGCTGTGTGACAGATGCACTCCATGCTGTGTGACAGATACACTCCATGCTGTGTGACAGATAAACTCCATGCTGTGTGACAGATACACTCCATGCTGTGTGACAGATACACTCCATGCTGTGTGACAGATACACTCCATGCTGTGTGACAGATACACTCCATGCTGTGTGACAGATACACTCCATGCTGTGTGACAGATACACTCCATGCTGTGTGACAGATACACTCCATGCTGTGTGACAGATACACTCCATGCTGTGTGACAGATACACTCCATGCTGTGTGACAGATACACCCCATGCTGTTTGACAGGTACACCCCAGGCTGTGTGACAGGTACACCCCAGGCTGTGTGACAGATACACTCCAGGCTGTGTGACAGATACACTCCATGCCGTGTGACAGATGCACTCCATGCCGTGTGACAGATGCACTCCACGCCGTGTGACAGATACACTCCACGCCGTGTGACAGATACACTCCACGCCGTGTGACAGATACACTCCACGCCGTGTGACAGATACACTCCACGCCGTGTGACAGATACACTCCACGCCGTGTGACAGATACACTCCACGCCGTGTGACAGATACACTCCACGCCCTGTGACAGATACACTCCACGCCGTGTGACAGATACACTCCATGCTCTCTGACAGATACACTCCATGCTCTCTGACAGATACACTCCATGCTCTCTGACAGATACACTCCATGCTGTGTGACAGATACACTCCATGCTGTGTGACAGATACACTCCATGCTGTGTGACAGATACACTCCATGCTGTGCGATAGGTGTGGCAGATACGCTCCACGCCGTGTGACAGATACACTCCACGCCGTGTGACAGATACACTCCACGCCGTGTGACAGATACACTCCACGCCGTGTGACAGATACACTCCACGCCGTGTGACAGATACACTCCACGCCCTGTGACAGATACACTCCACGCCGTGTGACAGATACACTCCATGCTCTCTGACAGATACACTCCATGCTCTCTGACAGATACACTCCATGCTCTCTGACAGATACACTCCATGCTGTGTGACAGATACACTCCATGCTCTCTGACAGATACACTCCATGCTGTGTGACAGATACACTCCATGCTGTGTGACAGATACACTCCATGCTGTGTGACAGATACACTCCATGCTGTGCGATAGGTGTGGCAGATACGCTCCACGCCGTGTGACAGATACACTCCACGCCGTGTGACAGATACACTCCACGCCGTGTGACAGATACACTCCACGCCGTGTGACAGATACACTCCACACCCTGTGACAGATACACTCCACGCCCTGTGACAGATACACTCCACGCCCTGTGACAGATACACTCCACGCCCTGTGACAGATACACTCCACGCCGTGTGACAGATACACTCCACGCCGTGTGACAGATACACTCCACGCCGTGTGACAGATACACTCCACGCCGTGTGACAGATACACTCCACGCCGTGTGACAGATACACTCCACGCCGTGTGACAGATACACTCCACGCCGTGTGACAGATACACTCCACGCCGTGTGACAGATACACTCCATGCAGTGTGACAGATACACTCCACGCTGTGTGATCTGTGTGGCAGATACGCTCCATGCCGTTTGACAGATACGCTCCACGCCGTGCGACAGATACGCTCCACGCCGTGCGACAGATACGCTCCACGCCGTGCGACAGATACGCTCCACGCCGTGCGACAGATACGCTCCACGCCGTGCGACAGATACGCTCCACGCCGTGCGACAGATACGCTCCACGCCGTGCGACAGATATGCTCCACGCCGTGCGACAGTTACGCTCCACGCCGTGCGACAGATACGCTCCATGCTCTCTGACAGATACACTCCATGCTCTCTGACAGATACACTCCATGCTCTCTGACAGATACACTCCATGCTCTCTGACAGATACACTCCATGCTGTGTGACAGATACACTCCATGCTGTGCGATAGATACACTCCATGCTGTGTGATCTGTGTGGCAGATACGCTCCATGCCGTGTGACAGATACACTCCATGCCGTGTGACAGATACATTCCACGCCGTGTGACAGATACACTCCATGCTCTCTGACAGATACACTCCATGCTGTGTGACAGATACACTCCATGCTGTGTGACAGATACACTCCATGCTGTGTGACAGATACACTCCATGCTGTGTGACAGATACACTCCATGCAGTGTGACAGATACACTCCAGGCCGTGTGACAGATACACTCCAGGCCGTGTGACAGATACACTCCAGGCCGTGTGACAGATACACTCCAGGCCGTGTGACAGATACACTCCAGGCCGTGTGACAGATACACTCCAGGCCGTGTGACAGATACACTCCAGGCCGTGTGACAGATACACTCCAGGCCGTGTGACAGATACACTCCACGCCGTGTGACAGATACACTCCACGCCGTGTGACAGATACACTCCACGCCGTGTGACAGATACACTCCACGCCGTGTGACAGATACACTCCACGCCGTGTGACAGATACACTCCACGCCGTGTGACAGATACACTCCACGCCGTGTGACAGATACACTCCACGCCGTGTGACAGATACACTCCAGGCCGTGTGACAGAGACACTCCAGGCCGTGTGACAGAGACACTCCACGCCGTGTGACAGATACACTCCACGCCGTGTGACAGATACACTCCACGCCGTGTGACAGGTACACTCCAGGCCGTGTGACAGGTACACTCCAGGCCGTGTGACAGGTACACTCCAGGCCGTGTGACAGATACACACCATGCTGTGTGATCTGTGTTGCAGATACACTCCACGCCGTGTGACAGATACACTCCACGCCGTGTGACAGATACACTCCACGCCGTGTGACAGATACACTCCACGCCGTGTGACAGATACACTCCACGCCGTGTGACAGATACACTCCACGCCGTGTGACAGATACACTCCACGCCGTGTGACAGGTACACTCCAGGCCGTGTGACAGGTACACTCCAGGCCGTGTGACAGGTACACTCCAGGCCGTGTGACAGGTACACTCCAGGCCGTGTGACAGAGACACTCCAGGCCGTGTGACAGAGACACTCCAGGCCGTGTGACAGAGATACTCCAGGCCGTGTGACAGAGACACTCTTTGCTGTGTGGATGATTCAATGAGCTTCATATCCGATAATGTAAGTGTTGAGAGCAATTGTGAGCTTGAAGCACCCATTCGTGGACGGTATTGCAATGACCAGCAAGACAATTGATTCGAGTTGTTCCACACTGACGTGCATCGCATGTTCTTTCTTCATCACATTGATCGTGTTTTTCACAGCTGTAATGGGTAGTACTCCGAAATCTACTTGAGTTTTGCTTTCAGAGTTCTTTGAATCATCTGAACCTTTCAATGTCCTCTTCCTTGTAACAGATAGCTGTTATCTATTGTATTGTATGTTCTGGATGGAATTTGTTTTCCAAGCCACAATCCCAGTATTGCTCAATTCCTGCTGCCTTGCTGCCTCTCTCAGGACAGCAGTCACAACCAAAATGACCCTGAGCAAGTTAGTTCGCTGTTCTTGGCCACATGTTTGCCATTGCAATGGAACAAGCAATGCTGGACTGTATTTGGATATTCAGTCATTTCAGTGCTCATTATATTTCATGGGAGACTAGCACATTCACAGTATGAGTGACTGTTTTACAATCCTGAGGTTGCAATCATCAGTCCCAGGCCTACTTAATAATCTAATCCACTCGCATCGGTTCTGGTGGTTTTTGTCAGTTCTTGGCAGGCTTGTTTGGCAGAATGCCTCATGATAATATAATAGCAGGGGTCTGAAAACCTCTCATGTCCATGTTGCCATATTACATCTCGTGTTAGTTGATCAAGGAACAGCAATTGACAACCTTTGTCACTCCTCTGTGAAAAAAGAAAGATTTGCATTTACATAGTGCCTTTCACGACCACCGGACGTCTCAAGCACTTTACCGCCAATGAAGTACTTTTGAAGCGTAGTCACTGTTGTAATGTAGGAAACGCAGCAGCCAATTTGCACACAGCAAGCTCCCACAAACAGCAAAGTGATAATGACCAGATAATCTGTTTTGGTGATGTCGGTTGAGGGATGTTGTGTGGGACGGAATGGTTGGGCCGGGTGCTCTTTACCTTTCCGCCATTGTTCATGGTTCATTGGTTTATATGTAACCTTCAGGGCTGCTGACCGAGGGCCGTGCGGCTCTTTGTCGACCGGCCTGGACACGATGGGCCGAGATGGCCTCCTTCTGCGCTGTAAATGTCTATGTTTCTATAAATATGGGCCAGGACGCCCGGGAGAACTCCCCCTGCTCTTCTTCGAAAAAGTGCCGTGGGATCTTTTACCTGAGCGGGCAGACAGGTACTCAGTTTAATATCTCATCCGAAAGACGGCACCTCCGACAGTGCAGCGCTGCTGCAGTACTGCACTGGAGTGTCAGTCTAGATTTATGTACTCAAGTTGCTTGGAGTGGGACTTGAACCCACAACCTTCGGACACAGAGGCGAGGGTGCTGCCCACTGAGTCACGGCTGACACTTTCTGCAGGCACCTCCACGTGTCGGTTTTGATAAAGGGTCAAACCTGTAATTTCAGATGCTGACTGGCCTGCTCGGCCTAACCATCATTCTGTTCATAGTCACGATCAGCTGCAAAGTCTGTAACTTTGTGCAAACAGTGTTTAGCGCCGATGTCATTCATTCTTGTGGCTGTGGTTGCAGTTTGTGACTGGGCACATTGCAGACGATGGAAGCTTTCTTCAACCTGCTGCGTTGGCATGGTCAGAAACTGTCTCTCTATGTTCGATTCCTCAAACAGACTCTGGCCTGTGTTGTTCTATGGGCCCGAAATTGGTGAAGGCCCCCGCCTGCCCAAGTGCCGCCCAGAGGACCGCCGATGGCCGTCGAGGTCCCTGACGGTACTTTGGGAGGGGTTTTCATCGGAGAGGTCCCTCGAAGGTCGGCGGGCGGCAAATGAGTGACGCACGCCGCCAACCTGGGCGGCAGCCGGCGGGAGGTCTCATTCTCGGCGGCAGAGGCGCTTGCCGCCCAAGTGCCGCCGAGGATGGAGTCGGGCCCACGGAGGGTCGAAGAGCTGGAAAGCAAAAGCGTTCAAAAAAAAAAACCATCCGAAGGCCTTCAGGGGACCCCATCCAGGTAAAGACCCTGTGAAGAAATGATTTACAAAGTTCGCGAAACTTTTTGTCCCCAACTTCCTACCTACCCTCGGGGACGGACCAGCCTCCAGGCAGTGCTCCGCCCCCGTTCTGCCGCCGACTCCCGCCCGCATCGATCGCGCATCTCGGCGGGCGGGAGCTCAGCTGCGCCACTCGGCCGTCCGCTGACGTCGGCGGACGCTTCCCGGCGGCTCTCCCCTCCCGCCCGCTCCAAGCCACGTCGAAAGTGGCACCGGGCGGTTCGAGCAGAGGACTGTCGGCGGCAGTCGGCGGTAAGTTGGTCCATTTCGGGCTCTGTTCCGATGAATGCAGCTGGCTTCACTCCAGTTCCATCAAATGTTGTTGTCTATTTTTGTTGGTGGTATTGGGCAGTGACAGATGGCAACCTTCCACAATCAAACCTCGGAATTTGAACTGAAGTCCCAACGGGTTTCATTTCACACTAGACAGACGGTGTATTGTTTGGCATTAACACGAGCAATCAAGCCTCCCTGCCTTACTTGCTCACTCTCGTTGTGACAGAGTGTGGCACCGAGACGTGCTGAAGGGAATGTGGAGGACCTGGAAAATAATTGGACAATTGCAGTCCTGTTTCAGATGCGTATCTCGAGACAGAGAGGCCAGCAGACCTCTGTGATGCTGGCTGTCCGGTACAACAAACAAAGGAAAGAATTCTTTCGCATCATTCACAACTTCAGGATGGTCCAAAGCACTTTACAGCCAATGAAGTACTTTTGAAGGGACGTCATCGTGGAAAGATAGGAAACACAGCTGCTGATTTGCGGGTCCCACAAACAGCAAATGAAGTCAATGGCCAGATAATCTGTTTTTTTTCAGTGATGTTGGTTGAGGGCTAAGTAGTGCTGTGGGGACTTTTACATCCACCACAGAGGGCAGACGCGAGCCTCGCTGTCCAATTTCAGTCGGCCTCCGATGATCTGCATATTTAAAGCAGGACCCCCTCTGCCTTCTGACTGCTGTCCTGCTCGCCTGCTAAATCAGGACTGCCGGGACAGCGGCAAAATCGGAGAGAGTTAGACGTTCGAATTCCCTTCAGGCCGGTGACCAGCGGCCACGCTGCGGAGTGCAATGGCCGCCGATTTTTCGAGGAATGGCCGCCATTTTGAAAATTGTGCTCCTGCGCTATCCCGGCGGTGACCCGCTCCTTCCCCCCTACCACCGCCCCGCTGCTGCCGATCTGTCATCAGAGCGCGCACCGCCGATGTCACCCCCGCCGACGGCGAAATTCCACCGAAGAAATCTTGCTCCCGCCGCACGGTGAAATCAGCAGCTTTGTCTGCCGGTGCACTGTGCTTGGAGTCCTTCAAAAATGGCGGCGCGGCTCCCATTGAAGGGCACGGCGCGTTGTCACCCTGCTTTTTCTTTTGTCGGCCGACTGCCATGTCTGGCCGACAATTATGCACCCGGATTCGGCCGGGCCGCCAACAGGCAGCCTGGCACCCCCTCTTGGGTAGTTATGGAAACGGACAAGGATAGACCAGGAATAAAAGTTCTAAATTGGGGAAAAGCCAACTTTGATAAGCTGAGAGGTGATTTGGCCACAGTGGACTGGAAACAGCTACCTGAAGGTAAATCAGTGTCAGAGCAGTGGGAGGCATTCAAGGAGGGGATCCGCACTGCTCAGGCCAAACATGTGCCCTTAAAGAAAAAGGGTGGGAATAACAAATCGAGGGCCCCCTGGATGTCGAGGGACATACAGGGTAGGATAAAAAAAAATGGAGGCTTATGACAGGTACCGAGGGCTAAATGCTGCAGAATGTCTAGAGGAGTATAAAAAGTGCAGGGGTGAAATTAACAAGGATATTAGGAAATCAAAGAGAGAGCATGAAAATTTCTTGGCAAGTAATATCAAGGAAATCCCAAAGATATTTTGGAAATATTTAAAAACAAGAGGATAACTAAAGAAAAAGAAAGGCCTATTTAAGACCATGGGCTAGAACCTCCACTTTTGTGGTTATCACCCAAAAATGGGCAATATTTCCGGTGTTATTACCTCGTTTCCATTTTTGAAAATGGCTGTTACCGCGAGCGATGTAAAATGGTTAAATTTTTTTGACCTTCTGCCATAAAGTGTGGCCGTCCTTAGCAACGGCATGGCAACACTCGATTCCCGTGATACTGGAAGTCAAGGGTCACCATGACATGCGCAGAAGAGGAGACAGAGAGAGAGGGAGCTCAGAGGGACTGAAGGCATGTCTGGGTGTGGTGTGGCTGCTTTGGGAGGAAGGAGGGAGACTTTAGGGCTTCACAGCAGGAGGCAAACAAAAAGTAGCTGTTACCAGCCACATATTTGACCGAATTTGGCCTATAATGGAGGGAGATGAGGAGGCATTGCAGCACGCTGTGGAGACTGACGCTGGAGAGAGCAGTGAGGTGGGAGAGGAGGCACATTGGAGGGTGTAAAAGAGCCAGGAGGTTCTCGGACGAGGCAAATGCCTCCCTCCTGCAGGAGGTCGAGTTACACTGGAGTGATTTGACACAGGGAGGGTGTGGGAAGCCCACCCCAAAGGCCTACCTGAGGATATGGACCGAGATAGCAGAGGTGGTCTCATCGGCGACCAACGAGGTTCGTGAGGGCAACCATTGCCGCAAACGATGGAATAACCTTGTGGGATCCGCAAGAGTAAGTATTACATTGATTTATATGTACTTATGTATTTATATAATTTGATTTGTAACAGTCATGAGTGACTATCATCAGATGTGAGATCTTTCACTTTTACCGGGAATGTTTTACTCAAAGCCTGCGGTCACGGTGTACGTCTTTAGGTAAAGAATGATCATTTTCATAATAATCATGATTACATCTGTCGGTTATGTGTTGTATCAGTGTCTGTGACAGTACCTAGCAATGATATCACACAATGATCTCATGCCATGTCGTCCTGTCACCTTTTACAGAAGAAGCTATCGACGATGAGGTCCATGCAGAGGTGAACGGGTGGGGGGCCACCAGTCCCCAGCGACATCACTGAGATGGAGGAGCGGGTGCTCGCACTCGTGGGGAAGCACCCCCGGACAGCCACGGACGCGTCTGCAGACCCTGAAGTGATGCCACGTGAGTAAAGCTTACACCATTGTGTGATGTAAAGTCAATAGATGCCACACTAACTCATATCCGAACAATCATATATGGTCGCTGATTTCTAAAAGTGTCATAGAAATAATGCCGGCCTAATGAAAATCATTGCAATGCACAATGTGTTGATGGTCATGAAATGTGATGTCTGCGATGATTTTGAGAGCGTTGGTGCTTTTTTCGTGCATATGCTGTGTGTAGCGCTGGACTCACCTTGTCACCCTAGCAGCCCCTTCTCCTCTAACAACCTCATTTGTGTCTTGCAGCTCAGCCAGCAGCACGGCCCCAGGCAGGGCCACAGAGGCCAGAAGGTGGGGGCGCGGGGCAGGAGTCGACAGACGATCCTACTACATCTGGTGCTGAGGAGCTCCGATTCTCACCCATCAATCCGCTGGGTCTGTTCTCCACGGAGGAGAGCGCGGACTTCGAAGAACCTGCATCACCACGCTCCAGAACCCATTCCACCCCAAGGCCATCTAATGGTCCTCCGGTCATTCTCGCCTCCACTCTGGAGGTACCGGCCCCAAGCACCTCTCCACAGGGCACCCCAATTGTCCCCAGGATAGCGCCGACCCCACGGAGGCCTCGTGGACGCGGCAGGTCTGTTCCACGAGCACGACATGAGAGCGGAGAGATGGTACAGTTGTCCAGGAGGACTGTAGACATTGGTGACCAGCTCATCGAAGCATTGGGGGCATATCCCGACAGCTGGCCACCATGACCGAGTACATTCCGCGGATGGCGGAGGCCCTGGATGCGATAGCCAGGAACACTGCTGCCACAGGCCTCCCAGTGGCCCCCGAGCGCGGCACTCTACTGCTAGGTTCCGCACCACCATTGCGAATGACAGATGAGAACAAGGGCCAAGATCCTGCTTCTGCATCAGAGAATGTTGCCCCCTCGGCATCCCCCGCTCCCGTACCCGTGCAACGACCACATCTGCCTTCATCCCCCGCAATGAGGAACCTCCTGAGGAGCTCCTCGGCCAGGCGCCGTGGAGCGAGAACGGAAAGGGGTAGAAGGTAGGCAGAAGAAGGGGAGGGGTGAAGGAAAGTGAGGTGCGTGAGCGCAGGTGGAGAGGTCGTGATGAGGTCGCGACACTGGTGCAACTGGTGGAGACCGGGGTTTCCTGTCCCTGTGACAGGGGCTGTCCACCAGAAGGCACTGCAGTGGGAGACCTGAGGGTCACCTGCATAGGTGTGCAGGGCTCAGTATAAAAGGCTGCTCACCATGCTTGTGCCTCACTCTGGAGTTACGAATAAAGGACCAAGGTCACTACAGTTTGAGTACAACACATTGCCTCGTGGAGTCATTCATAAGTGCATTACAGACATAAAAACTAGCGATGAGAATACGGACATTCACGCGGTTATGGCTACCTTTGGTACACTAAAAGACTTTGCAGAGGGTGATGATTAGGATGCCTTCACGGAAAGGCTCGAGCAATATTTCCGGGCAAACGACCTGGCGGGGAGACGGACACATTGGCGGAGAAGCATAAGGCTATATGCTCACCAGTTGTGGGCCTGAGGTCTACCGCCTTGTCAGGGACTTGCTGTCACACATGAAGGCCAAGGATAAGACATACAATGAGCTGACTGAACTAATTCGCGACCAACTAAAACCAAAACAGAGCATCCTCACGGCCAGGCACAGATTCTACACTCACCGCAGACCTGAGGGCCAGGAAATTGAAAAAATTTGCTGCCGACCTCAGGAGACTTGCGGCACCGTGTGATTTCGGCACGCACCTCAACAAAGCATTGCGAGACATCGTCGTTATAGGAATTGGCCACGAGGGCCTCCTTCACAAGCTATTATCTGCCGACACCACAGTCAACCTGCAGAAGGCCATCAGCATCAGTCAGGCGTTCATGACCTCGACCTGCAGCACCAAGCAAATTATTCATGCTGTGGACTCAAACCTGGCAAGTACTGTACACAGAATGGTGCTTTTCACAGGCAAGACTGTAGAACGTGGCTCTGCCCAGGGCAGAGAGCACAGAACACAGGGTTCCAGAACTCAGAGTCCGCAGAGGGGTGCTAATCAAGTAGCACCATGCTGGTGTTGCGGAGGAAACCATAAGGCTCACCAGTGTCGGTTTGCTGAGTACGAATGCAAAGCCTGTAACACGAAGGGCCACCTCCAGCGTGTGTGTCAAAGAAATACGACTCACCGTCTAACAGAGGAGTCAGTAGATGACTTTGAATCCAGCGGGGAGTATGATGATTTGGCCAGAGAGGCAGCTCAGCCCCAAGAAGAAGTGTATGCAGAGTATACCTGCACCACCGATTGTCCTCCAGTGAAGATGGAAGTTGAGATAAACGGCGTTCCAATCAACATGGAAGTGGACACGGGAGCAAGCCAGTCAGTGATGAGCCAGGATGCCTTTGAGAGGCGATGGAACGAAAAATGACCCGAGCTGGTTCCAGTACAGGAAAAGTTGCGCACCTACACCAAGGAGCTGATCCCAGTCCTTGGTACTGCTTGTCGTATATGGAGAAAGAGTCAGACTGAACACTGTGAGCTCAAAGTAAAGTGTGACCTTCGTCTTTTATTGCAGATCTCCAAAGTGCCTCTCCAAACTGTGAAGCCTCCTTAAATACCTGTGCTCCCAAGGGATTATGGGATCCCTTTGGACTCCAGCAGAAGAGCCCTCTGGTGGCTCTACAGAGTAAATACAAGTATACATATATAACAACACTCCCCACCAAAGTCAACAGTGTAACTATGTACAATGTGAGTCGATCTGGGGCCCTTCTTGCCCTGGTTGATCATCTCGGTGTGAAAGCAGGTGTTGTTGAATCATTTATTGGGCCCTCACTGGGATGCTGTGCAGCTGGCCTTGCTGGGCTGCCTGGTGTGTTGGGCCCTGCTGGGCTGCTGTGGATGATGGGTTCTGCTTCGTGGTTAGCTTTTGTGGCAGAATCGCGGGAGAGAAGGATCAAGGCAGTCGACCTCGAGGACAGAGGCAAGATGGCGTCCCTGCTGTAGCGAGGTGCAGCGTGGCTGAAAAAAAAGATGGCCATGGCCATAACACGAGGTGCAACACTGAGGGACCAACACGTGGTGTCTAACAAAGGATTTGATTGGGGTAAAGCCAGCAGGGTTCTCTTAAAGGAGACCTGCAACCAACTGAACTTTAAGAGACATTGTATGCATGGCAATCAATGTAACAAACCGATTAAGATTGTGAACAAAATGTTGTTGCGAGATGTCGGTACTGTTCCTAATGTAAAGAACAAAATGTTGTTGCGAGATGTTGGGAATAGAGTGTCCCCAAAAGTAGCAAGCGAGCGAATTCGGGAGGGTAAAGACACTGATCCTAATGCCCTTCCCCAGATGTCCTCTCAAGTTATAGGCCAGCGACCTCAGGAGGGTGAAGGCACTGATCCTGATACCCTGCCCCAGGTCTATCCCACGCTGCAGACACCCAATGGCACTATTCTCCATGGATTTGGAAATGAAAACGGCACCAATACGCGTAGTCGGCCGCCATTACCCACCACCAGGGTGGAGACGGTGCAGCCCCCAGACCCAGTCGCTACCTCGGCCATGTCCAGGAGCGAAAGGTCAGACCCAACGAGTTCCCCAAACGGGACCTGGAACAGCCAGGTTCCCAACACCGTTAGAGAGCAGGCAGAAGCTTCTGCAGCCCTCAAAGGAGGACAGGGAGGTCACACACATCTGTGGCTCTGCCCATCACTAGGCAACGGCAAAGGTCCTGAGTCCTGGCTAGGTGAGCGAACCAAGCCCACCCCGCTAGCAGGGGGCGCAGAGCCGCTCTCAGACAACTAGGACCCAATCCGGTTGCTCTGGAACCTGCGCCCTCACATACCTGTACTGCTACCTCAGTACTGACCATGACTGAACCATGAATGCAATCTACCCACTCCGGGGGCACGACTGTAATACGTAACGAATGTAAGTCACTGCACCAAGGTGTCACGAGACAAACTGTAACTTCCTTTCTTTGTAATTGCACTGTGTATGATCCTGTATGTTAATGTATTGTGCCTGCTGCATGATCTCGTTGGGGGGGTGGGGCAGGAGGGAAATGGATGTATGTAGCCATGAACACATACATGGATCACACCCAGAACCCACTGGAACCTCCACTGCATCATCGAACCCTCCAAACTGGTAACCACTACCCAACGTTGTGGCAAAAGGACTTGAGGGTTAACAGGGAGAGAGCCAAGCCAAAGCACAGCCAAGGTGCAAGGGCTATTTGCACTTAAGTCTGGGGAGAACTAAGCCAGAGCACATTGTGCAAAGGTAATCGGCACAAAGGACTTGGGGGAGAGTGATGTTATATATGCAGACTATAGATATACCGTATATACTCGCGTATCATGCGACTTTTGAAGACCTAAATTGTAACCTAAATTTGGGGGGTCGCATGATACACGAGATACAAAATTTGCGGGTGTGAAGTGCTGGCCAAGATTAGGCTGTTAGGCTGTGAAGCAGACTGTATCCACGCTGAATCTCGGCATGCTCCAACAATCCTCTATGTAAAGACATTTCTCTTGGTTTCTCCTCTCACTCTCCATGATGGTTGTAAATCGAATATCCCTGGTTGATATTAGTTCCTCGATACTCATGACCAAATCATTAGTTTATGTGGAAAACAAGCCAAGTTCCTGCAGCACACCATTAACTACATCCTCCCAATGCAAAAAAAAATCCATTTGACTCCTGCTGAAATTCTTCTCTTCAGGGGGAGAGAGAGTCGCGGAGGTCGGGGGGGGAGAGAGAGTCGGGGGGGGAGAGAGAGTCGCGGAGGTCGGGGGGAGAGAGAGTCGCGGAGGTCGGGGGGAGAGAGAGTCGCGGAGGTCGGGGGGGGGAGAGAGAGTCGCGGAGGTCGGGGGGAAGAGAGAGTCGCGGAGGTCGGGGGGGGAGAGAGAGTCGCGGAGGTCGGGGGGAGAGAGAGTCGGGGGGGAGAGAGAGTCGCGGAGGTCGGGGGGGAGAGAGAGTCGGGGGGGAGAGAGAGTCGCGGAGGTCGGGGGGGAGAGAGAGTCGCGGAGGTCGGGGGGAGAGAGAGTCGCGGAGGTCGGGGGGGAGAGAGAGTCGCGGAGGTCGGGGGGGGAGAGAGAGTCGCGGAGGTCGGGGGGGAGAGAGAGTCGCGGAGGTCGGGGGGGGAGAGAGAGTCGCGGAGGTCGGGGGGAGAGAGAGTCGCGGAGGTCGGGGGGGGAGAGAGTCGCGGAGGTCGGGGGGGAGAGAGAGTCGCGGAGGTCGGGGGGGAGAGAGTCGCGGAGGTCGGGGGGGAGAGAGAGTCGGGGGGGAGAGAGAGTCGCGGAGGTCGGGGGGGAGAGAGAGTCGGGGGGGAGAGAGAGTCGCGGAGGTCGGGGGGGAGAGAGAGTCGCGGAGGTCGGGGGGGAGAGAGAGTCGCGGAGGTCGGGGGGGAGAGAGAGTCGCGGAGGTCGGGGGGAGAGAGAGTCGCGGAGGTCGGGGGGGAGAGAGAGTCGCGGAGGTCGGGGGGGAGAGAGAGTCGCGGAGGTCGGGGGGGAGAGAGAGTCGCGGAGGTCGGGGGGGGAGAGAGAGTCGCGGAGGTCGGGGGGAGAGAGAGAGTCGCGGAGGTCGGGGGAGAGAGAGTCGCGGAGGTCGGGGGGGGAGAGAGAGTCGCGGAGGTCGGGGGGGAGAGAGAGAGTCGGGGGGGGAGAGAGTCGCGGAGGTCGGGGGGGGAGAGAGTCGCGGAGGTCGGGGGGGGGGAGAGAGTGTCGCGGAGGTCGGGGGGGAGAGAGAGTCGCGGAGGTCGGGGGGGGAGAGAGAGAGTCGGGGGGGGAGAGAGTCGCGGAGGTCGGGGGGGGGGAGAGAGAGTCGGGGGGGAGAGAGTCGCGGAGGTCGGGGGGGGAGAGAGTGTCGCGGAGGTCGGGGGGGAGAGAGTCGCGGAGGTCGGGGGGGGGGGGAGAGAGAGTCGCGGAGGTCGGGGGGGAGAGAGAGTCGCGGAGGTCGGGGGGGGGAGAGAGAGTCGCGGAGGTCGGGGGGGAGAGAGTCGGGGGGGGAGAGAGAGTCGCGGAGGTCGGGGGGGGGGGAGAGAGAGTCGCGGAGGTCGGGGGGGGGGAGAGAGAGTCGCGGAGGTCGGGGGGGGAGAGAGAGTCGCGGAGGTCGGGGGGGGGGGAGAGAGAGTCGCGGAGGTCGGGGGGGGGGAGAGAGAGTCGCGGAGGCGGGGGGGGAGAGAGAGTCGGGGGGGGGGAGAGAGAGTCGCGGAGGTCGGGGGGGAGAGAGAGTCGCGGAGGTCGGGGGGGGGAGAGAGTGTCGCGGAGGTCGGGGGGAGAGAGAGTCGCGGAGGTCGGGGGGGAGAGAGAGAGTCGGGGGGGGAGAGAGTCGCGGAGGTCGGGGGGGGGGGAGAGAGTCGCGGAGGTCGGGGGGGGGAGAGTCGGGGGGGGAGAGAGAGTCGCGGAGGTCGGGGGGGAGAGAGAGTCGCGGAGGTCGGGGGGGAGAGAGAGTCGCGGAGGTCGGGGGGGAGAGAGAGTCGCGGAGGTCGGGGGGGGAGAGAGAGTCGCGGAGGTCGGGGGGAGAGAGAGTCGGGGGGGGGAGAGAGAGTCGCGGAGGTCGGGGGGGAGAGAGAGTCGCGGAGGTCGGGGGGGGAGAGAGAGTCGCGGAGGTCGGGGGGAGAGAGAGAGTCGCGGAGGTCGGGGGGGAGAGAGAGTCGCGGAGGTCGGGGGGGAGAGAGAGTCGCGGAGGTCGGGGGGGGAGAGAGAGTCGCGGAGGTCGGGGGGAGAGAGTCGGGGGGGGAGAGAGAGTCGCGGAGGTCGGGGGGGAGAGAGAGTCGCGGAGGTCGGGGGGGGAGAGAGTCGCGGAGGTCGCGGGGGAGAGAGAGTCGCGGAGGTCGGGGGGGAGAGAGAGTCCCGGAGGTCGGGGGGGGGAGAGAGTCGCGGAGGTCGGGGGGGGAGAGAGAGTCGCGGAGGTCGGGGGGGGAGAGAGAGTCGCGGAGGTCGGGGGGGGAGAGAGAGTCGCGGAGGTCGGGGGGGGAGAGAGTCGCGGAGGTCGGGGGGGAGAGAGAGTCGCGGAGGTCGGGGGGGAGAGAGAGTCGGGGGGGGAGAGAGAGTCGCGGAGGTCGGGGGGGAGAGAGAGTCGCGGAGGTCGGGGGGGAGAGAGAGTCGCGGAGGTCGGGGGGGAGAGAGAGTCGCGGAGGTCGGGGGGGGAGAGAGAGTCGCGGAGGTCGGGGGGGGAGAGAGAGTCGGGGGGGGGAGAGAGAGTCGGGGAGGTCGGGGGGGGAGAGAGTCGCGGAGGTCGGGGGGGGAGAGAGAGTCGCGGAGGTCGGGGGGAGAGAGAGTCGGGGGGGGAGAGAGAGGCGGGGGGGGAGAGAGAGTCGCGGAGGTCGGGGGGGGAGAGAGAGTCGCGGAGGTCGGGGGCGGGGGGAGAGTCGGGGGGGGAGAGAGAGTCGCGGAGGTCGGGGGGGGAGAGAGAGTCGCGGAGGTCGGGGGGGAGAGAGAGTCGCGGAGGTCGGGGGGGAGAGAGAGTCGCGGAGGTCGGGGGGGGAGAGAGAGTCGGGGGGGAGAGAGAGTCGGGGGGGGAGAGAGAGTCGCGGAGGTCGGGGGGGGGAGAGAGAGTCGCGGAGGTCGGGGGGGGAGAGAGAGTCGCGGAGGTCGGGGGGGAGAGAGAGTCGCGGAGGTCGGGGGGGGAGAGAGTCGGGGGGGGAGAGAGAGTCGCGGAGGTCGGGGGGGGAGAGAGAGTCGCGGAGGTCGGGGGGGGGAGAGAGAGTCGCGGAGGTCGGGGGGGAGAGAGAGTCGGGGGGAGAGAGAGTCGGGGGGGGAGAGAGAATCGCGGAGGTCGGGGGGGAGAGAGAGTCGCGGAGGTCGGGGGGGGAGAGAGTCGCGGAGGTCGGGGGGGGGAGAGTCGGGGGGGAGAGAGAGTCGCGGAGGTCGGGGGGGAGAGAGAGTCGGGGGGAGAGAGAGTCGCGGAGGTCGGGGGGGAGAGAGAGTCGCGGAGGTCGGGGGGGGAGAGAGATTCGGGGGGGAGAGAGAGTCGCGGAGGTCGGGGGGGGAGAGAGAGTCGCGGAGGTCGGGGGGGGAGAGAGAGTCGCGGAGGTCGGGGGGGAGAGAGAGTCGCGGAGGTCGGGGGGGGAGAGAGTCGGGGGGGGAGAGAGAGTCGCGGAGGTCGGGGGGGGAGAGAGAGTCGCGGAGGTCGGGGGGGAGAGAGAGTCGCGGAGGTCGGGGGGGAGAGAGAGTCGCGGAGGTCGGGGGGGAGAGAGAGTCGCGGAGGTCGGGGGGGAGAGAGAGTCGCGGAGGTCGGGGGGGGGGAGAGAGAGTCGCGGAGGTCGGGGGGGAGAGAGAGTCGTGGAGGTCGGGGGGGAGAGAGAGTCGCGGAGGTCGGGGGGGAGAGAGAGTCGCGGAGGTCGGGGGGGGAGAGAGAGTCGGGGGGGAGAGAGAGTCGGGGGGGGAGAGAGAGTCGCGGAGGTCGGGGGGGAGAGAGAGTCGCGGAGGTCGGGGGGGAGAGAGAGTCGCGGAGGTCGGGGGGGGAGAGAGAGTCGCGGAGGTCGGGGGGGAGAGAGAGTCGCGGAGGTCGGGGGGGGAGAGAGAGTCGCGGAGGTCGGGGGGAGAGAGAGTCGCGGAGGTCGGGGGGGGAGAGAGAGTCGCGGAGGTCGGGGGAGAGAGAGTCGCGGAGGTCGGGGGGGGAGAGAGAGTCGCGGAGGTCGGGGGGAGAGAGAGTCGCGGAGGTCGGGGGGGAGAGAGAGTCGCGGAGGTCGGGGGGGAGAGAGAGTCGCGGAGGTCGGGGGGGAGAGAGAGTCGGGGGGGAGAGGAGTCGGGGGGGGAGAGAGAATCGCGGAGGTCGGGGGGGAGAGAGAGTCGCGGAGGTCGGGGGGGGGGAGAGTCGGGGGGAGAGAGAGTCGCGGAGGTCGGGGGGGAGAGAGAGTCGCGGAGGTCGGGGGAGAGAGAGAGTCGCGGAGGTCGGGGGGGGAGAGAGAGTCGCGGAGGTCGGGGGGAGAGAGAGTCGCGGAGGTCGGGGGGGGAGAGAGAGTCGCGGAGGTCGGGGGGGGAGAGAGAGTCGCGGAGGTCGGGGGGGGAGAGAGAGTCGCGGAGGTCGGGGGGGGAGAGAGAGTCGGGGGGGGAGAGAGAGTCGCGGAGGTCGGGGGGGAGAGAGAGTCGGGGGGGAGAGAGAGTCGCGGAGGTCGGGGGGAGAGAGAGTCGCGGAGGTCGGGGGGGGAGAGAGTCGCGGAGGTCGGGGGGGGAGAGAGAGTCGCGGAGGTCGGGGGGGAGAGAGAGTCGCGGAGGTCGGGGGGGGGAGAGTGTCGCGGAGGTCGGGGGGGAGAGAGTCGCGGAGGTCGGGGGAGAGAGAGTCGCGGAGGTCGGGGGGGGAGAGAGTCGCGGAGGTCGGGGGAGAGAGAGTCGCGGAGGTCGGGGGGGGAGAGAGAGTCGCGGAGGTCGGGGGGAGAGAGAGTCGGGGGGGGAGAGAGTCGGGGGGGTCCGGGGGGGAGAGAGAGTCGGGGGGGGAGAGAGTCGCGGAGGTCGGGGGGGAGAGAGAGTCGGGGGGGAGAGAGTCGCGGGGGTCGGGGGGGAGAGAGAGTCGGGGGGGGAGAGAGTCGGGGGGGTCGGGGGGGAGAGAGAGTCGGGGGGGGAGAGAGAGTCGCGGAGGTCGGGGGGGAGAGAGAGTCGCGGAGGTCGGGGGGGAGAGAGAGTCGGGGGGGGAGAGAGTCGCGGAGGTCGGGGGGGGGAGAGAGAGTCGCGGAGGTCGGGGGGGAGAGAGAGTCGCGGAGGTCGGGGGGGAGAGAGAGTCGGGGGGGGAGAGAGGAGTCGGGGGGGAGAGAGAGTCGCGGAGGTCGGGGGGGAGAGAGAGTCGCGGAGGTCGGGGGGGAGAGTCGGGGGGGAGAGAGAGTCGCGGAGGTCGGGGGGGAGAGAGAGTCGCGGAGGTCGGGGGGGGGAGAGAGAGTCGCGGAGGTCGGGGGGGGAGAGAGAGTCGCGGAGGTCGGGGGGGAGAGAGAGTCGCGGAGGTCGGGGGGGGGAGAGAGTCGGGGGGGGAGAGAGAGTCGCGGAGGTCGGGGGGGGAGAGAGAGTCGCGGAGGTCGGGGGGAGGAGAGTCCGGAGGTCGGGGGGGGGAGAGAGAGTCGCGGAGGTCGGGGGGGAGAGAGAGTCGCGGAGGTCGGGGGGGAGAGAGAGTCGCGGAGGTCGGGGGGGAGAGAGAGTCGCGGAGGTCGGGGGGAGAGAGAGTCGGGGGGGGAGAGAGAGTCGCGGAGGTCGGGGGGGGAGAGAGTCGCGGAGGTCGGGCGGGAGAGAGAGTCGCGGAGGTCGGGGGGGAGAGAGAGTCGCGGAGGTCGGGGGGGAGAGAGTCGGGGGGGAGGTCGCGGGTGGGGGAGAGAGAGTCGCGGAGGTCGGGGGGGGAGAGAGTCGGGGGGAGAGAGAGTCGCGGAGGTCGGGGGAGAGAGAGTCGCGGAGGTCGGGGGGAGAGAGAGTCGCGGAGGTCGGGGGGAGAGAGAGTCGCGGAGGTCGGGGGGGGAGAGAGGTCGGGGGGGGAGAGAGTCGCGGAGGTCGGGGGGGAGAGAGAGTCGGGGGGGAGAGAGTCGCGGAGGTCGGGGGGAGAGAGTCGCGGAGGTCGGGGGGGGAGAGGGGTCGGGGGGGGAGAGAGTCGCGGAGGTCGGGGGGGAGAGAGAGTCGCGGAGGTCGGGGGGGAGAGAGAGTCGCGGAGGTCGGGGGGGAGAGAGAGTCGCGGAGGTCGGGGGGGGAGAGAGTCGCGGAGGTCGGGGGGGGAGAGAGAGTCGGGGAGGTCGGGGGGGAGAGAGTCGCGGAGGTCGGGGGGGGAGAGAGAGTCGCGGAGGTCGGGGGGGAGAGAGAGTCGGGGGAGAGTCGGAGGGGGAGAGAGTCGCGGAGGTCGGGGAGGGAGAGAGAGTCGCGGAGGTCGGGGGGGGGAGAGAGTCGCGGAGGTCGGGGGGGAGAGAGAGTCGCGGAGGTCGGGGGGGAGAGAGTCGCGGAGGTCGGGGGGGGAGAGAGAGTCGGGAGGTCGGGGGGGGGAGAGAGTCGCGGAGGTCGGGGGGGAGAGAGAGTCGCGGAGGTCGGGGGGGAGAGAGAGTCGGAGGTCGGGGGGGAGAGAGAGTCGCGGAGGTCGGGGAGGGAGAGAGAGTCGCGGAGGTCGGGGGGGGAGAGAGTCGGGGAGGTCGGGGGGGAGAGAGTCGGGGGGGAGAGAGGTCGCGGAGGTCGGGGGGGAGAGAGAGTCGGGGAGGTCGGGGGGGAGAGAGTCGGGGGGGGAGAGAGAGTCGCGGAGGTCGGGGGGGGAGAGAGAGTCGGGAGGTCGGGGGGAGAGAGTCGGGGGGAGAGAGAGTCGCGGAGGTCAGGGGGAGAGAGAGTCGCGGAGGTCGGGGGGGAGAGAGAGTCGCGGAGGTCGGGGGGGGAGAGAGAGTCGCGGGTCGGGGGGGAGAGAGAGTCCGGGTCGGGGGGAGAGAGAGTCGGGGGGAGAGAGAGTCGGGGGGGAGAGAGAGTCGCGGAGGTCGGGGGGGGGAGAGAGTCGCGGAGGTCGGGGGAGAGAGAGTCGGGGGGGAGAGAGAGTCGCGGAGGTCGGGGGGAGAGGGGAGAGAGTCGCGGAGGTCGGGGGGGAGAGAGTCGGGGGGGGAGAGAGAGTCGGGGGGGAGAGAGAGTCGCGGAGGTCGGGGGGGAGAGAGAGTCGCGGAGGTCGGGGGGGAGAGAGAGTCGCGGAGGTCGGGGGGGGAGAGAGAGTCGCGGAGGTCGGGGGGGGAGAGTCGCGGAGGTCGGGGGGGGAGAGAGTCGCGGAGGTCGGGGGGGAGAGAGTCGGGGGGGGGAGAGAGAGTCGCGGGGGGGGGGAGAGAGTCGCGGAGGTCGGGGGGAGAGAGAGTCGGGGGGAGAGAGAGTCGCGGAGGTCGGGGGGAGAGAGAGTCGGGGGGGAGAGAGAGTCGCGGAGGTCGGGGGGAGAGAGAGTCGGGGGGGAGAGAGAGTCGCGGAGGTCGGGGGGGGAGAGAGAGTCGAGAGAGTCGGAGGCGGGGGGAGAGAGAGTCGCGGAGGTCGGGGGGGAGAGAGAGTCGCGGAGGTCGGGGGGGAGAGAGAGTCGCGGAGGTCGGGGGGGGAGAGAGAGTCGCGGAGGTCGGGGGGAGAGAGAGAGTCGCGGAGGTCGGGGGGGAGAGAGAGTCGCGGAGGTCGGGGGGGAGAGAGAGTCGCGGAGGTCGGGGGGGAGAGAGAGTCGGAGGCGGGGGGGGAGAGAGTCGCGGAGGTCGGGGGGGAGAGAGTCGCGGAGGTCGGGGGGGAGAGAGTCGCGGAGGTCGGGGGGAGAGAGAGTCGCGGAGGTCGGGGGGGAGAGAGAGAGTGCGGTCGGGGGGGGGAGAGAGTCGCGGAGGTCGGGGGGGGGGAGAGAG